>NC_035442.2:142984764-143087264 GCF_002127325.2 Helianthus annuus
CTAAAGATGCCAGAAGATGTGAAAAATACTCATCACCCATGTTTTAACTCCTGCAATTGAGGATCACGTAGCCATGGAGACAGTGGAGGATTCTGCAATCATACCTGGTGATCCTGCACAGTCGAATTCAGGATCCTGGATCCTTCCAATCCTAAGATATATACAACATGGAGAGATCCCTACAGGACAAAATCCTAAGCTTTCAAAGTCAAGGAGACTGTAGAAACCACACTGGGGGCAAAGCACTATTCTCAAGGATCCTTAGAACAGGATACTATTGGCCTACCATGAAGATGTATGCTGTGGAATACACAAAGAAGTGTGATGCTTGTCAAAGACACAGTAATATTCTACACCAACCAACATAACATCTGCATCCTAAGAAGAAGCTTTTGCTCAAAGTCAGAAAAAAAGGAAATGGCCAGTTATCAACAAAGAATGACTGGAGCATACAACAAGAATGTCAGGATTAGAAGATTTCAAGTTGGTGATTTTGTGCTAAGAAAAACATTCCAGAACACTACAAATCCTTCTGATGGCAAGCTAGCACCAAAGTGGGAAGACCCCTATCTAATTAAAGCTGAATCAGGAAAGGGGGCATATCATTTGTTAACAATGGATGGTGATCTCCTACCAAGAGCTTGGAATGCTGTTCATCTCAAAAAGTACTTTAAGTAAGAAGGATCAGGGATCCTCAGCGATACCGGTATTCTGATTAAGGATCCAGGATCCTCAAAGGATATATGATTCTACATTTGGTAATACATTACTTTCATTTTCATTTTCATTCATTTTATACTTATTACTTATCATAAGTTAAAGATGTTAATCAGTTAACATCTATTTTCACAAAGTTTAAGCTTTTGCAGAGTTGTTATCATTTTACAGAAGATCAAAGTGGTTGGCCAACCCTCCAAAGTTTATGGGCCTGTCCCCAGTTTTGGGCTTGTCCCCAGTTTGGGCTTGTCCCCAGTTTCGCCAGTAGCGCACGATGATCCTGGTGCAGTTCAAGGCAGTGCGACCAGTACTCGTTTTAGGGGCTGACAATTTCATTGTACTGGCTGTACTCAGGATCCTACGTATAATGGTAGACGTACCATACATCCGTTCCTAAGGTTTCTAACGTTTTCACGTTAGCTAAGGTTTCGGCATTTTCATGTCGCTTAAGTTTGGATAGTCGCCAGTGAGGGCCATACTCCAGTTTACATCCGTTTATATGGGTTTGACCCCAGCTACATCCGTTTATATGGGCTTGACCCCAGTTTACATCCGTTTATATGGGCTTGACCCCAGTTTACATCCGTTTATTTGGGCTTGTCCCCAGTTTATTTGGGCTTGTCCCCAGTTTGTTGGGCTTGTCCCCAGTTACTAACTCTTATCTTATATTGGCTTAGTCCCAAGTTGTATCCTATTTCAGGTTTTTGGAGACAAACGACCAAGGATCCTTGATCCTTACCTTCCATTAAGGTTTGTCTTATGGTTATCCTGTTGATAAAGGTTAGGATCCTAACTTGGATTCTCAGGTATGATCCTTAACTATTTTGATTTTATTCATTATTCATTTGAATAACCCTTATACTTTGACAATGAACTTATGATCCTTAAAATATACTACTTTTCGGAACTTTTCGACTATAGGATATTTGATCCTGGATCATATCCTAAAATTCTTAAACTTAATTTGTTTAACTTTTCTTATTCAAATAAATGTATATCAAAACAATTGAAAACTAAAGGATACATAAGGATAGCAACACGGGAGATAGCCAAAAAGTTAAAGTTATTTTATTCACAAAACATTAAACCTTTTAAGGTTGTCAAAATTGCCAACCCATGTTTCTACAAGCAAAACATGGCCCGTCCACATGGGTTGGCAAAGGGTGTCCATTGTTTACGGGTCTTTGTAGTGCAGAAAATAAAAGACGGAAGGATAACGAGTGGCTTCATCCCCCAAACAGAGGATCCATCCACCACCCATTATCCTGCCTATTGTTCAAGGATCCATGATCCTTCACCCTAGAAACTACTGTCTAAAGTTATACAAGTTCTGACTATAAGGATCCTTGATCCTAGAAGCTTTACTTTTCATAGTTTGCTTATTCAGCAATCATTTATAAGGATATAGAATCCTAACTTGGATTCTCTGGTATGTTATATTCTAACTTTTCCTAAGCCGAAAGTTGTCTCTTATCCTTTTTGGTTAAGGATCATTGATCCACATTTATATGAACACTTCAAGTTTTCTGTTAAAAGTGTAACATTATCATAAGATTTTCAATAACTTTCCAGTTGTTTGGTGATGATATTTTTGAAAATAGAAAGCATACATGAAAAATAAAAAGGGAAGAAACAACTATAGATGTAGCTAAAAACGTTTACTGTTATTACCTATTCATTATGTATCAAAATCATCTGGCCTGGATTTCACCAGCAAAATCGTGGACCATCCACCCAGGCCGGATAAGGCTATCTAACAGTTAAAGTGTCTATGCAGAAATTTAAGTACAGGAAGGTTAATAGCGTACGATGTAGAAGGATTCATTCTCCACAAACAGAAGGATCTTCTTGTCTGTAAAGGCACTTGAGGAGTTATCTCTAACTCTATATTATGCAATGATGATTATAGAAGGTCTTATCAGTGACAACAGGCAGTGTAACGACTGTTTACTAGCAGCAGTGGCTAATCCACTACTAACGGAAATATGACAGCTGTGAATTCTTATCACAACTACCATATTGGGGGCAATTGTTAGGGCATGAACTTTATGCTAAGGATCACCTATCCTGAGAATGGGCATGGATCACGGATGGATGATGCAGATAGTCTGAGGATCCAGAGTCTGAGGATCACGAGTCTGAGGATCACGAGTCTGAGGATCACGAGTCTGAGGATCCAGGATCCTTAACAGAACTTACAATTGTCACGTTTTTAATGTGTAAATGCAGGTAATGGACGAAGTGGACCACTTCTTTGCGGGAATCTCGTGGAATATGCTTCCTAGGCACGTGCATAATGAGGAAATAACCGTTAGTGGTGGTCATGGGTGACTTCCACCTTTTTCGGGAAGTTAGTTACTTGTTTTTTTCTTATCTTTTAAGGGGAAAATGAGCTCAATTAAGGCACAATTCGTACACACCACACAAACAACACACAAAACACGAATTCTCTGCAAACACTTAGCAAAAACATACACTTACACTAGAAATTCATTGTATTGAGCTTGTTTTCTTCCGAAGTTGTACAAGGATCACTGCTGTTTTTGCAATATAGTTGGTGATCGGTAGTTTCCATCACCCGAGGTTTTTTATGCCGGAGATCTTCTAAAGATCAAGGGCTTTTTCCTCGTATAAATCTTAGTGTTCATCGTTGATTTCATATACTTGTTGTTCATACAATTAACCAAGCATCATACCCCGTAACAGATAGTTTGGTTGCATTATCCTTGTGTGATTTTTGACCAAAACATTTCCCATCCGGGATAGAATCCCTCCTAACGAAGAAAAAACGCTTCTTCCAGTTGGTGTCATTTTTGGTGGTCTTGAGGATTGGGTGTGCATCACCGGGTTTGTGTTTGAATAAGAAGCGGTGTGAACCATGGCTCACAAGGTTATACAGTTCGACCAGTTCTGACGTCCCCAACTCTATACCTTCCTGCTCAATAATTCTCTCTAGGGTATATAAAACCCTCCACATCATTGACATGGCTTCAATGTAGCACATGCCGGTGAGAGAAAAGAAGGATTCGGTGAAAGCAGGGAAAGGATAGGAGTATCCTATCAGAAATGGAGTGGCCGGAAAAGCAACCCAGGTTTCAGAAACAAAATCACTTTTGGAGGAGGGGTCAAAAGGTTTAAAGACAGAGTCTGCCGGAAAGCAGTGACGGATCCGGTCGATCTCCGGATTGGTAAAGCAGCAGCGTTCCTTTGGAGAATCCTTGATAATCCCTTGGCTCTTTAGGGGACTATCTTTCTGGTGATCCTTAGCCGGTGAGGATCTTAAAACCATCTTGGCCATGGGTGTAAAGAAAGAAGGAACAGAGTAAGAAGGTGAAGAGAGAAAGGAGAGAGAAGTACCTGCTTGATCTTCGAATGAGGATTTAAAGGGTGTATTGCTCGAATTTAAATGCACATTAGTCTTTATCTCTAACCTATATATATAATGATGATTCTGCAGGGATGTCGCTTCAATGACGTATAATCTGCAACGGCTAGTTAGATTGTAACGGCTATATATCCGTTAGTTAGTTGCAGATAAGATCAAGAAAATATAAATCGCTAATTTACACTTTACTCCTTATATTTTGGGGGCAATTGTTAGGGGAGGATTTTCCAATCCTAAGGATCACGGATCCTCAAGTACTGCCAGGATCATGGATCCTCAATTCTATTTGAATTAAGGATCCTCAGTAGGTGTTGCAGGATCAGGATTCAGGATCCTTATTGTTATCCTTATACTAACGATTGTCTTCATTATATGTGAGCTTGTTTTGTAGGAGTATGGGCATGGACTAACTCTTACCGATATTCTTGGGGAATATGCTCTCAATATTCCACACGTGCATGGCTTTGTGAACGTTATGGAGATCGTGGGGAGCTTGCACAATTAGCGGATAGTTAGTTATTTTGGTTGTTTCTAATTTTAAAAAGGGGATAACAAGCTTGAGTTAGAACACTTGGCTAATTTAGCAAACACACACTCTCGAACAGCTCTCGGCAGTTTACTTGGCGATTTCATACACTTTTGCACTTTTGCACACTAGTGATCCTTGTAACAAGCTTGTTATCATCCCGAGTTGTAACATCTTTCTGTTTAATCTTAGTTGGTGATCGGTAGTTTCCATCACCCGAGGTTTTTTATGTCGGAGGTTATCTCTTGATCAAGGGCTTTTTCCTCATATAAATCCTTTTGTCACCTCTTTATTTGATTTGCAAGTGGTTCATACAATCGTTCATAGATTCAAGCATCATACCTCATAACAAAATATTTGGTTGCATTATCCTTGCTTGATTTTTGACCAAAACAGGGATGAAGTCTCCCACATGAATCTCTGAACTTTTGGGTTGTTGACTCCTTAAGGATCCTTGATCCTAAAAGATATTGGATCCAGTATGCATAGGAGCTGAAGGTCTTGGAGGATACTCCATGGATCTGTGAACTTGTGACGATGATCCTTGAACCTGTGATAAGGATCCTGGGTACTGAGAGTAGGATCCTTGAACTGACTACGTCCCCATGTATCCTCCAGAACTAGAGAATGATCCTTGATGCTGGAAGGAGGTTCCTTGAGGCTGAAGAGATGATCCTGAAGGCTGGAAGTAGGATCCTTGAGCTTGTGTCATCGCCGATGATCCATAGTGCATACTCGATGATCCTCCATGGTATTGGACACCTGATGCAATAGAATGCTGGACAGTTGTTGCTGGAGTGGGGAAATCCAATGATCTGGGCACCAGTGGAGAGTGATCCTCCATTGATCTCTTCAATTTCTTGATTTCATCAATCTCACGAAGGATCATGTCATTAGTTTTGTCCTGCTGCTGCATGTAATCCTTCATCTGCAAAATCAAAGAATAAAGATCATTGTTAGTGGGAGTAGAAGAAACAACAGTAGTTGCTTTTGTGAAAACGGGGGTATGTTTCTTTGCAGCATTCTCAGCATTATTCTGGGATCCAGAAGGAACAAGAGGCAAAGGTGGAATGCCCTGTGAAGAGGTGATCGTCGGCATGGAGCTTGAAGTGTTCTTCCCTTGAGAAGCCATGTGGTTGAAGGTAATGAACAGAAATGAATGAAATGAACAAGATTTTTCAAGAATGAAGCACCGATTGCCGCACGGTGGGCGCCAAACAGTTTTGGTCAAAAATCACACAAGGATAATGTAACCAAATCTGATTTTTGTGAGGTTAGATGCTTGGTTAATTGAACAAATGTATGAACAATGAATGAATGAAATGAATGATGAACACAAGGATTTATATAAGGAAAAAGCCCTTGATCAATGTACGATCTCCGGCAAAAAAACCTCGGATAGTGAAAACTATCACTATCAACTATATTGAACAAGTAAAGTTTACAACTTCAGATGATAACAAGCTTGGTACAATGATTGCTAGAGTGTTAGTGTGTGTAATCGCGAAGTGTTTGCAGAGAGTTCGAGTTGTGCGAATGTGTGTAACTAAGTTGCTAAATAAAGCTTTGTTATCCCCTTCAAAAATTAAAAAAAAAATCTAAATAACAAACTATCCGAATTATGTGCTAGCCTCCCCATGATCACCATAACGGCCATGAAGCTTTTGCATGTGCACAAATGTGTAGCATATTCCCCTAGAATCTTGGCAAGACCAAGTCTACTTCGAATACACCTACAAAACAAGTTAAAGAAAGAAGGAAACAATTGTTCGTTCAGAATAATAAAGAGGATCCTGGATCCTTAGCCTTCCTGCAACATCTCCTGAGGATCCTCGATCCAAACTGAACTGAGGATCCGTGATCCAGGCTACACTTGAGGATCCGTGATCCATATGCTATAAAATTCTATCCCTAACACTATTTCCCCGTAATACTGGTTGTTGGCAATAATCCTTGTGTGTCACTAGATTATCTGCCTGGGTCTTGCCATAATCTACCCTGATGATGTCGTTTTGGTGGTATGGTCACTTATGCGCGCGCCCGCGCACGCCATTTAGGACCATACCCCTTCAAGTCCCCCAGTCCAATGTTGTTTCCATGTAAAGTTGTCGAATGGGTGGAGCTCAGGACTAACTTAAAAGAATTGTGGTGTGCACCAAGGTCATAAGGAAAACGTGTAACTGAGCCTAAATATAATAAATAATGTTTAGGGTTTAGGGTTCAGGTGTCTAGTTTTCAAATAATAATAATATGAGATGATGAACAAATTGAAAATGTGTCTGATTTGAGATATGTGGGTAGGCCCAACCAGTTGATAGGTTTCATTTGAGCCTAAATATAATTAATAATGTTAGGATACTTGTGGGTACTCATCTAGGAGAAATAGGGAAACCAAAACCGCCAATAATAGTATAAGAAATGTCATTATAAGTTAAAATTGTTAGAATTATTTATCAAAGAAAAAATGTGTTAAATTGGAGTAAATGAGCTAGATAAAATGACGAGGCCGATAGAATCTCCCTTGGGGATGGTGACCCTGATCAAGAATCCCTCTAGGTTAAGTTAGGAAAAAATGATTAATTACCGAAGCTCATGCTGTCGTTATTGGGGATGGTGACTCTGGTTTGGACAACCTCTGGGTTAGGTATAAATAAGTATAGTGCTCATGTGAAAAAAAAAAGAGAACAATTTTGATGTTAAATTCTTTCAGTTTTGGCATAAGACGGTTAGGAAATAGTCCAGTTGTCACACCCCAACCGATGGCAGAAACATCTGTTGGTGCACTACATCTGTTGATTTCGTCTTGGATCAAGTCAAACATTGTATTGTATAGATTAGGGCTCAATATACGAGAAAATAGGCGAGTGTATGTGTTTAGTGAACATGTTTCGCTTATAGGGACATATACTAGAGGTTTCGCTTATGTGGTAGGATTAAGGTTTCGCTTGAGTGTTCACATAAGGTTTCGCTTATGTGAACATGTCACTTGAAGCGAAACCTTTACACCTATATATACCCTATAAGCGAAATCATTTGGAACGATCTTGAATTCCATACCGAGGTGCTGCCGGTGTGATGTTTGAACTGTAAACATCGTTAAATCAATAAAACAGTTGATTAAAGTAAAGAACAAGCTATTTCTACCTACGTTTCTTGTTATTCCGCACCTGAAACATAGGAGAACGTGTCACACCCCGACCACGTTAAAACAACAAACCGTGGCGGAAACGTCGGGGAGTGTTGTAACAGAATTATTGTTTCATAACCATGGTAACCAAATGTTTTGTTTTATTGAATTATTATGTAATGTACATTGTCTTTAAATCAAAACAAACAAACTACATATTGTTATGACTGTTTTTAAGTCACTAAGGCCTCGTCCAGGTCCTATGTGACACAAACTTCCTAGCAAGCAACATCAAGCAATATCACCTGAAACATATGTAAAAAAAAGTAAAGTCAGCAAAGAAATTGCTGGCGAGTACATAGGTTTTGTGGGAGTATCGGGTTCATGGCTTGTTTGTATGTTGCAATACCTCGTTAGACTACAAGAGTCAAAATACAAACCTCGTTTTGAAAAGTGTATTGCAACATAGTTTAACCAACTCAAATCAAGATGGTTATAGTTTATAAAATCTCGTAGCCATGACTCCTAACCCAAAAACATTTGTTTTAGTAAAATAATTTGGAAACATCTCGTAAAAGCTCGTTAATAAAACTCGTATGGTTTATATCGTTTCGAAAACCTCGTTGTGTGATATCGTTTCAAATCGTTTTCCCAAGTGCACTAAATAATGACACGCAATGTAATATGATAGAATCACTTATATATAAGAAGTACCAGCGGCGTATCTACCATGATTCTATCATATTACACCCATCCCATTATTTAATCACTACCCAAAGCCAATCGTTTAATTCGTTTATCTCGTTTCAAATCGTGTATCTCGTTTCAAATCGTTTAACTCGACCCAAAATCGTATTCGTTTTAATAGTGAAAAATACTTTTGGTCGTCTCGTTAACAACATTCAAACCTTCGTGACTCGTTTAACTCGTTTCTCGTTTCGTATTAACAAACCACCAAAGGGTAAGTTAACAATCATCAGGTTCGGTCGTTACCTTCATAACCCCCACACATAACCATGGGTGTAGTCTGATAACGGGATTTGTCAGATCCTATGGTACCATAACCTAATACCGGTCGGCTTGATCAGAGCTAATGAATGTCATTCGTTATGTAATTACAACCAACAAGTCTTGTTCACTTTATTGAAATCGTTATTAGTTTTGTATAAACCATCTTAATCGTTTTTGAAATCATCGTTTAAACCTTGGAATTCGTTTTGTACATATGAATCACCCCAAAACAATTGAAAACAGTAAAATAGGGGAACTATGTACTCACTTGAGATTGTAGGGTATCCTTGATTTTATGAACTACCGATGCACGGGCAATCAAGGAATCAAGTGGCACCTAGTATCGGATTGCTAGATAAATAAATCGACACCTAAATCGGGAGATAGGATAGAATGAGGTTCTATAAATCAAATGAGTAATTAAACTCATATGGTATGATTTAATAGTCCCAACATTCTGATTGAAAGGCCTACCTAAGTGCTTTTGACCCGTTTCGACACATTATGGTAACATAAGCTACTATAAGGCGTCGTTAGCGTAAAACTATGTTCGGACGGTAATCTATGTGCTATGCCAAGTCTTACATGCCCAATTATCCCTAAACATGTTACTAAATCAGATTACAAGTCAAAAATATGTTCACATAGTCAAATTACGGATTCTAGCTTCAAAAGGGCATTTTGGTCATTTCCTATGGGCATACAAGCTAACTAGCAAATGACTAACCGATCCTACGTGATCATAAGGTATAACCTCAGTGGTTATTCCCTATGCAATTATGATCACTAACTAAGCTTGGTCGGATCCAAAGATCGACCAAACGGGTCGGGTTCGGAAGTATAAGCGGTTGTTTTGACCGCATATCTTACGACCCTAAACAAGCACAAACTAATAGTGTCGAGTTAGACATGTCAAAATATGTCTAACCTACTGATTTGGTATCAAAACAAAGTGTTTTGATACCCTAAAGTAGTTCCGTTGCAAAATGCGTGCTAAAACGCATTTTGACCGAAACTTTGACTCGACACTACAACTAGCTAACGTGGTAATCAGCGGTTATAATCACGAAGGATTATAACTATCGTGACTACAATCACGTTTCAAAGTTCAATTGAACTTTGACTTGACCAATTGATGGTCAAAACCGAAAGTCAAATTGTTGGTCAAACTGTTTGACTTTCTGCTTAAACATAAAGAACAAGCATGAAAGAAGACTTACAAAGGGTCCTAGCTATCTTTTCTACAAAGAAGACAAGTCCCAAATCAGTTGAGAGAGCTCCAAAGTAGATAAGAAGGGAGGAAATGAGGAATGAGCAAATGAAACAATGGAGGGCCTTGCTATTTATAGTTGATGCAACTCAACAAGATCACTACACATGTATTGTGTAGCCTCCAAGCAATAATCTCATCCATACACTTGTTAGGAGCAGGTGCAAAGCCTTGGAGAGGTGGTAACTTGGTTACCACACAAAGAAATTGCAAGATTGGCCCCTGAATTTACAAACTGTTGCTGAAAACAGACTTTCTGCCCAGATGTGATGCTCGCGTAGCGCGACGGCATAGGCAGTAGGTGCTCGCGCTACGCTACCATGTATCAGGTTCAGCAAAGTTTCAAAAATGGCAGAAATGGTCCCTGCACGTGTTTAAAGCCTTTTTCGATGCGTTTAAACCCCGTTAACCTCATTTCAAGGCTCTAAGACGAAGTTAAAGTATAGGGGACTCAAAACATGCTCAAAAACATCTCGGATGTCGGTTCGTTTGATCGTAAAATTGCGTTGTTCGGTTAATTACGACGGAAGTCGTAACGAACGCAAAAACCGATCCAAATTAAGCGACGAATGGAATTTTTGCATGGCGATCACTAAAATAAAAATATTTTAGTGTGTACAAAAATTTTGGATGTCCAGATGTGTCCAGAACGTAAGATACGCGCGAAAATGCAAACTTACGTCGTTTTTAACACTTTTAGTCCCTGAAAGATCATATAAGCATGTTTTCGCACACCGAACCACTCAAAGCTTGTTTCTAAGCTATGATTAGGTTATATATGGTATGTTTAACTTATGATCAAGTTCTGGACTGTTCGACACCATACGAATCGGTATAGTTTCGCAGTTTGACACAAATAGTCCCTGCGATTGAACAAACTTGTTTTCGACACACCAAACCATCCAAAACTTATTTCTAAGTTATGTGAAGGTTATTTAAGGTATGTTAAGCCTATTTCACTATTATGGAGTGTTTGTCGCATTAAACTGACTGCGTTTACACACCAGTTTGCGTATAACTTTCCAGAAAGCGATTTAGAGCTTGAAATCGAACGAGAATTGATATGTGCAAACGATACACATATTTATACAAATTCCAAGTATGAAATACAATATTTCATTGATTTGGTATTTGTTCGATGGTCTTGGAGGCACAAATGTCACAGAACGCCTCTGAACGACTCGTTCGGGTCAAGTCACGATCCTACAAGTGGTATCAGAGCTTGGGAGGAGGTTTTTTACAGAGATTAGCTGGATTTCATCATCATTTCTTGCTTCTACACTTTCTTTTATCATTTCAGAAAGTTTTTACGGTCAGAATTGGATCAAAATTTCTCAGATTATGCGCAATAGATCAAAGACAAACCCTGGAAAGTTTCATGCCAAAATATGGATTAAAAGTGGACCAAATTGATCTTCGAATAGGTTCCGCTTATTTGGACATTTGATAAGTTCTGCTTCAAGGTTCCGCTTCAGCTGACAAATTGATGTTTCATTTGAGCAGTTCCGCTTCAAACTACATAAGGTTTCGCTTGTGTTTCACAAAATCAAAGGTTCCGCTTCAAATTACATGGTAGTTCCGCTTGTGTGTCACAATAAGTGAGGTTTCGCTTTTGAGTACACTAAGTTTTGCTTCAAGGGACATATCAGAGTTTCCGCTTCAACAGTTTCGCTTCAAGTGCAGTTCAGTGGTTTCGCTTCTGTGAACATAACAGTTTCGCTTATTCGGTCATCTTGAGATCCGCTTATCTGTACACCCGCTTCAAGGGTTTCGCTTATTTGTCACTGTTGTTGGAAAACGTGGAAAGTCATCATGGATTCAGAATTTTACAACGCGTTCGCTACTCCGTCGACTCCAGCTGCGATTGCTCAGGCCATCAACTTAGAGAACGAAACGGGAACCACCCAAAAGCCCCCGAAATTGATGAGTATCGAAGAATATTACGGGTGGAAAGATAGATTCGAGAACTGGGTTCAGGCAAATCATCTTAGGTCGTGGGAATGTATTTTGAAGAAATACGTGTTGCCTCGAACAGAATTGCGGGTTATCAAAGAGTTATCAGAATTCACAGATCAGGAACGGGTGATGTACAAAGCCGAAAAGATGATGATCAGTTTATTACAGCAAGCGATCAAAGAAGATATATTCATTCTGCTATAGCACGACAAAACTGCAAAGTCGATATGGGATGCTCTTAAAGTTAAATTTGAGGGAAGCGAGAACATGATAAAGAGCAAGAAGGCGTTGCTTAAGAAAGAGTTTGATCTGTTCAGCAGCTTACCGGGGGAGGATACAAAGAAGCTGATTGAGAGATATTGTCACTTAGTGCGATCATTGTCGATGTTGGGTGTTGAAAAAGATCGTGAAGAGTGGGTAGACAAGCTAGCTGATGCGTTACCACAGAAAGAATGGGGAACATACTTGATGATTCTGAAAAACACGGGTGTTTATGATGGATTGACTATTTCTCAGTTCATTGAAAAGATCGAAAGTCGGGATCTGGAACAGCAAAAGATTGCAAGGTTGAATAGTCCGAGTGGTCAACAGGACGTGAAGATGTATTATAAAGGTAGTATTCCAGTTCCAGAATCTGAGAGAAGTCCGAAAATCCAAACTGCATTCAGTGCTGGGGATTCATCAAAAAAAGCTGATCAGGGTTCGGGCAACAGCAGTGGCGGATTCTCATCATTTCCGAGTGTCAATCCTAAGGAATCAAACACAAGCTTTCAGTCTCAGAGTACGAAAACTGGAAATGGTTACATGATTCAGTGTAACATTGCTCTAAATCTTCCAGAAGGTCAAAGCTTCTCAGGAGACACTTCAAAAGACCACATGGCTCTTCTTGGTTCCGTATTGTTATCCTACGAGGGTCTTGTAGCTGGTCGGATCGAAAATCCTATGCTCACTAAAGAGGATTACGATCAAATAGACACCGAAGAAATGGAACTTATGGATATTAAATGGTGTCTAGCTAGTGTTCTTAGGCGTGCTGAAAAGTTTAAGACTATTACCGGGAGAAATGACTTTCTTGATGCTCATGTATCTACTTTAGGTTTTGATAAATTTAAAGTTACTTGTTTTCGATGCAGGGAGAAAGGACATTTCAAACGGGAGTGCAAGGGTAGAGAAGCTAGCGGTGCTCAGAATCCGTTTGGAAAAGACGACTACTACCGGAAAGCCATTTATCAGCAAGTTGGTCAATCACAAGACTCACAGACGGCTCATGGTAGGAAGGTTGAAGATTCTAAGAGAGCATGTTTAGTGGACTTCAACTGGAGCAACTACATATCTACTGATAGCAAAGCATGTATAGTTGATAAAGATGATGAGAAACTACCTGATGGCTTTAGCTGGGATATGTTTGTCGATGAGAAGGGAGAGTTCAAAGCCTTCATCGCCAAGATTGTCAGAGAGCCAGACATGTTTGCTACTTGGATGAAGTCTATTGGAGTGAATGTGACGAGTGAGGATGAAAAGTCTGTTACATCTGATGAAATTTCAGAAAGTAGTAATGAACTTTCAGAAAATGTTGAGGAAATTTCAGTGAGTTCAGATGAGAGTGTTGAAAATGTTGCTAGTTCTGAAAAGGAAATTGTATTTGATCAAACACCGTCAGATTCTGGTTCATCAGATAATGTTTCTGTAAAGTCTGTACAGTTTGACCAATCACCAGTTGATAGTAGCAGTGATGATGAGGAGGAGAAACATATTAATGTTGCTAAATCTCACCTTTCTCCTGAAAGTTTTCATTTCTATTTTGCAGATCGAATGGAGAAACTGAAGGAGAAACGAGCTGCTAAAGAACAACAACAAGTGAAGATTGAAGAAGTTGTTCAGAATGAAAGTGTTGAAAGTGCTGCTGAAGAGATAGTTGAAACTGAGAAAGTGAAAGAAGAACTAAAGGTAAATGAAGAAGAAAAGGTGATTGAAGCTGTGAAAACAATTGAAGTTGAGAAGATTGTTGAAGTTATAAAGCCTTGCGAAAAGTGTTTGGAAGCTTGCAAGGAATGTGCAGCAAAAGATGACATAATAGCTGAGTACGAGAAGAAGAAGGAGCAGTTATTATTCAATCTCAACTACGTGAAAGAATCATATGATGTCTTGAACAAAACAGTAACTGGTCTTCAAAAGACAAACTCAGAAAGAGAACAAGCACTGACGATGATGAATGCAGTCATGATGTCAAAGCAAAAAGCCATAAATTTCTACATCGAAGAAAGTGCTAAATGGAAGCAAGAGTTGGAAACAGAAAAGATTGAGAATGAGAGGATTAGACGATTACTGCTAAGCTATTCTAGTTCTGATTATCTCATTGATCGTATTTACCCAACTGTTGCAGGTATGGAAGCTTTTCAAGACAAGAAGCCGAAGGAAAAGAAAGATTGTGATAAGAAACCGACTGTTAGCTATAACAAGTGTCCGCCTCCGATTTAGGAAGGGTATTCTCCTAGAAAACCAAACGAGGAGCAACTTGAAAAAGCAGTCAATATAAAGCTAAAAACCGACACAACTGACGTTTTACCAGATAACATTGATGTCACGTTTACCTCGTCCGATACTGATCATGAGTTTGAGTTAATCAAAAAGGTGGTCGATCAAGTGTTGGATACTGATGAGGAGTCCGAGTCAAAGTCTGAGTCTGGAAAGTCAAAATCATCAGTCAAAAGTCAAAATTCGTCGGTTAAACGGTCTTACAGTAAAGAATTTTTATTATCGAAATCAAATTTGGATGATGAAACATTTGAAGTTGCATATACTTTAAATGATTCGGACAAATTATATTCTGACAAAGAATTTCCAATAAGAAGTGTTCATTTTGAAATGATCAAAAAGGTTTTTAAAATGACAGAAATTAATATTTCTGAAATAAAAGATTTAAATCTTACCGGAAAACCTAAAAAACACACTTCAAGAGTTCAACAACGTTTAAACAAGAAAAAAGGTTACAATTCTGGTTCTGGTTTTCAAAAGAAATCAAACCAAAATCGTAGCTACAAAAAGAAAGGTTTGGGATTTATTCCACCAGAAAATTATAAAAATGATAAAAATTGTAAAACAAAAACAGAATTTGTGTCAGGTGGAAGCTCAGAAGATGAACAGAAGAAACCTTTCTGGAGACAGTCAAATCAAGAGTTTCTTGCTGAAAGAAAGAAGAATGGAACTGAAGTGTTTTATCAAAGAGAGACTCGAACCTGTTACAAGTGCAATGAAGCTGGTCACATTGCATGGAACTGTTCAACAAATGCAAAAACAAAACAGGGAGTTTCTCAGAAATTAAAAGACAAAGTTGTTGATGTTGAACCACCAACCAATAGACTTAAAATTTTTGAAAATTCAAAATGTGAGGTTGGTGAGTGTTCGAAGAAGAATTTTTACAAAAAGAAAGAAAAAGACAACCAAGTGTGGATTGTTAAAAAGAATGATGAAAATGTCGGCGATGAATCTGGTTCCACAAAGCCAGAAGAGCCACAGGTTGAGGAGAAAAATTCAGTGAATGATGATGAATTTCCATCACTGAAATTTGAAGAAGTTAAAAAGAAAATTGGAAAAGTTGATATTTTCAAAACAGTTTTACACTGAGAAAAAAGATTTTGATGTCGAGAAAACATTTAATGGAAGTGTAAAGAAAATTTTTGGAAAAATGTTGAATGGGAAAGCGAAGGGGGTTAAAGACTTTTACGCAACTAAAAAGGCAACATACAACCCCACTGCGCAAGAGTTGAAAGCCATCAAGTCTGAGAAGACTTGGATGGAAGTCTGTTTCCCTTGAAGTCTTAGGACTATGCCGGAGATCCCAAGTTTATATCGTGGATCAGGAATCGGCATCATTCTAGTGTTTAAAAAGTTTGTTTGAAAGATTTTGAATAGTGTTTGAATTTTACAGGTGAAAGGACTACGCCGGAGCTTCCAGGTTGGTAAGTGCGAAGCAGAAATCGGCATTTTGATGGGTAAAATGTAGATGATTCATTCCTACAATTGGTATTGATTGGTTATATCTACAAGTGTTAAGTTTTACAAGTGGTACAGGTTGCTTATTTACAAAACAGTGAATCAAGGACATTAAGTTGTACTTGATTTACTACATTGGATAAAACTGACAAGATGATGAACCATATCCCCGTACTTAAACAAGTGGTAAACTTACAAATGGTAAAAACAAACTCATTTTCCGGAAAAATCATTTTGATTAAAACAAACTTAAGTGTTTTGAAATCTAAATGAGAAAATGGTTTGTGATAGGAGGAGTTCAGATTGTTTATGCCGAGTGATGGCGATTTGATGTGATTCGTCGTCAGTTGTCAAGTTTCTGTACAGTTTGTTTTACTTTTATTTTTCAAGTGGGTCAAGAGTCTAGTAATTTTCAAATTTCCTTTGAAATCTGTTTGCATTTTAGGGGGAGTAGGGAAATTTCAGAAAATCCAAAAACAGAAAATCCAAAAACATTTGAAAATTTGAAAAAGACAAAAACATGATAAAAACCAAAAATGAGTTTCGTTGTGAAAAGAGGAAATGATAGTACATCAGTAGGCTGTCACAACATGCTAAAGAAATGTAAAGATAAAAATGTGATAAACAGTCTCACTGCGGATATGTCAGTAGGTTTTTTACACATTTAGTAAATTGTGACGAGATATAAACTAAATTTCAAATTTGCTTGTTCTGTGGGTTAACACAAACTTGGATATATAGGTAACCCCTGAAATCTTGTTTGAAAGGTCCCTTATTCTGAGATACTAGGTCTTTATGCTCAGTGATAACTGGGGTATTATCCCGGGACTTCTGCTGTATGGAAATACTGACCTAGTCCCCCAATAATACTTTCCGCAAAAGCTTGAAACATAGTTTCGCCCTCAGCATGCTGATGAAACAATAAAATTGATAGTCGCTGCTGTTGAAATCAAAAGATCCTCTAAAGGGGACACACCAAAAGTCGAAGCCGTCATCTCTCTGCGTATACGGAAGTATCGACCTGAGCTCTCACGGCCCTCGCATCTAACCCCTATACAGATATCAGCTGTGGTATACTCACCTGTAAGACTGAATATTGGGATCTGGATACGGGAGTATATTCAAATAGTGAGACACACGAATAAGTTAGTATCTAAGACATTAATATCGTATCTCAGATCAATTAAACTTTGTGTGAAAATTTCAGTGGACCGATATACTGACAATCTAGGTGAATTGTTTATAACTAAAATGAAATCAAGCTTAACGGTGTTAGTGACATGTCTCATAAACTGATATGATCCTCTTACACGAACTCACAAAAATATGTTTGTAAATATTTCATTTCTACATTTTCGTGTTTTTACAAATAGTGTCAGTTACTTTCCTTTAGAAAAATCCAAAAAGATTTTGTGTGTGTTTTAGCATAAAGTTTCAGAAAATTCAAAAAGATTTTTGACAACTGATATTGGAAAGCTGATTTTCAAAATTCCTAGTGCTAGACATGATGATCTTGTTGTAAGGGGGAGTGCTTCAAATTATTAAAATATAGCTGTCAAATCCTACAAGTGGTTCATCATAGTTTGAGGGAGAGTTGTAGTTGGTGCACATGGAGTTGAGAGAGAGTTAGTGTTGGTGCTCTCAAGTTGTTAATTTTTAGAAATCTAATTGCTGGGTTAGGAATTTGCAGGTATAGTCAGGTTTGACCTTGGATCAGAAGATAGAGTGTCAGGTTTAAATTCCTGAAGACCTCTGTTTGAGCCAGGCTGATCGATTTTGAGAACCTGTGAAGTCCAGACAACGATCCTGAAGATTTTGCTGAAGAACAAAAGAATGCTAGTAAATCGAGGGGGAGAGTCTGAAGATTCCTGAGTAGAATGTGAGCCAGATTTCGATTCTGGATCTGATGAACTTAAGGAATCAAGAGATCTGATCAAGAGAATCGATGAAGATAAAGAAAGAAAAGCCTAGAGACCGATCAAGACAGAAGATGTGTAGTCACAGCGTGGTGATGAACGACTCCATCAACATCTGAGGGGGAGTCTGTTGGTGCACTACATCTGTTGATTTCGTCTTGGATCAAGTCAAACATTGTATTGTATAGATTAGGGCTCAATATACGAGAAAATAGGCGAGTGTATGTGTTTAGTGAACATGTTTCGCTTATAGGGACATATACTAGAGGTTTCGCTTATGTGGTAGGATTAAGGTTTCGCTTGAGTGTTCACATAAGGTTTCGCTTATGTGAACATGTCACTTAAAGCGAAACCTTTACACCTATATATACCCCATAAGCGAAATCATTTGGAACGATTTTGAATTCCATACCGAGGTGCTGCCGGTGTGACGTTTGAACTGTAAACATCGTTAAATCAATAAAACAATTGATTAAAGTAAAGAACAAGCTATTTCTACCTACGTTTCTTGTTATTCCGCACCTGAAACAAAGGAGAACGCCTCTTAACGACTCGTTCGGGTCAAGTCACGATCCTACAACATCGGAGTGAGACGAACGAGATTGCTCGAGACTTTATAACACTATTTGCGACAACAATTAATTCAAAACTGATTTCATTTTATAACAATAATTGTCAATTACAACATGGAAATCAAATTACAACATTGAAACATAAAGTACGACAAAATTCAATAACAAGTACATCATCAAAAATCTAGAATTTCTAAGTGTGTTTCTAAGTCGTCCCTACTAGATTTCGTCATATCATCATCATCAACATGCAACATGTTTAAAAGTATAGTTCAACACACAAGGTATTGGCGAGTACACAAGTTTAATATTGCATAAGTATGTAAAAACTGTTTAAACGAATCCACATGGCAAAAAGAGTTTACTAGATTAATGTATCATGGCATGCAATTTAACAAGTCAATCCTCTGATTACCGCATAAATAAAAGACTTTACATGACCACAAGACTACGGGCAGTGCGTTACTCCTATAGCGCTATACATGTTAAGAGGAGGCTCGTACGAAGTTAATGACAAGCGAATCACATAAGAATAATCCAAGAATACAAATCAAGTATCATGTATTTAAGCATGTATGATGGATTGTTTGTGTTTGCATAAAGTATAAGTGTGCTTATGTAATTTAATAGGTTAAACATCTTGCACCCAAAAGTGTAAAGCGTAAAAAGGGTGTTCGAGTGTACTCACGTTTTTGCAAAGCTTCCTTTGTTAATCATGTGTAGAGTTGAAGAGTTTGGAGAAGGAAACACTGAGGTTACCCTACATGGGGTAAACGAAGGTGTGTGAGTATCTGAATGTAATGGAGGATTCGGATTAGAATTTAAAGTACAAAAAGTATTTCTGCATAAAAATATTATCTAGTCTAAGTACTCGTTTTAGCACTAAGTTGTATGTGATTTCATGGGTCCTAGCTTGCCCATTAGAATCAACAACGAGAGACTTAGAATTCGTAGATAAGGTAGCCTAAGTTTATGATGAAAATCATAAACCGATTATCATCAAGAGTTTGGCCATATATATATATATATATATATATATATATATAGTTATAATAATAATCCTAAGCTAAGTCCATCATGAGTATCATAGATTGTCATATAGGTCAAGCATGGAGGATTAACCTCATTGTATGATTTACTAGTACACAAATCATCACAAGGATGATTTTGGATGGTCATGAATGAAGGAAATAAACAACTAACTAATATGTAACATCAAGTAGCCAAGTTAGATCTAACCCGGGTGAGCCAACACAACATGGAAAGAGGTAACTAAGTGTTGGAGGCTAGACGGGGTTATGTTACTTTAAGACTAGCAAGCTACTTAAGTATTCATACACAAGGGACACAAGTGAGGCAGTGGAACTAGTTTGGAAAGCTAAAGCTCCCACGATTCACACTTCTATCAAAACACAAGTTCATTCGTATGGAAGATGGTGAACCTTGGATTGTTTCAACACTTGGAACATGTATGAACTTAAAGTAAAAGAGTTTTTGAACTCACGTCTTGGTGGAAATCAACCTCAACACAAATCCACAACTATGGACTTAGTTGTGAGCTTGGTGGGTACAAGATTTCACCAAGCTTAGCCAAAGAAATATAAGGTACATGAACTTGAATAAAACAGAATTTTAATCTTACTTTGGACCTCAAATGTGGTGAGGTTTCACCTTAGTTTGCCATGGCAAACTTATGAAACCTTCCTAGAGGTTGTCCAAGTAAAATGATAGAAGATGCCTAAGGCTATTCTGAGTTCTAGACCCGAACCTAAGGCTACTCCTCTCATTATATATATATATATATATATATATATATATATATATATATATATATATATATATATATATATATATATATATATATATATATATATATATATATATATATATATATATATATATATATATATATATATATATATATATACAGTTATCGATTTTATAAATTTTCAGGAAGATGCCTCTCGGGAAGGAAACCACTGATGTTGATCATATACTTTTTCCTTTCACGGAAAGTTCCCAGACAAAGCCGCAAGAATGGAAGCTTCACACCAAACCAAGGATGTCACTACGACCAGGCGTAAGGATGAGCTCTTTACCCTCTTCCTATGGCCAATACATTATTTCCCCAATAAAACCCCAAACTGATAAACTTTCAAACCAGACATCAGAACCTATACCAGTAGGCATTGACGACCCATATTTCCTACCTCCCAACTTCAAAATTCCAAACCTTACTTATATAAGCCAGTTTCCAATTTGTGACGCATACTACTCACTATCATTGGAAGCCAATAGTTCCGCTTCTATGATAAATCCTTACCTAGAAAACTTTAACCAATCACTAAACCCACTAATACCAAGCAAGGTGAAACAAGAAGAAGACTAGCGAGAATGAAAAAAAGGGACGACTGAAGACTCTTTTTCTTTATCGTGTTTTGTTTTCCAAAAAGTCCACTTATGGACAATGTTTGTATCTCAATTCCAAAAGTCCTTATATGACAATGTATTGAAATCTGTCGATTTAATGAAATCCAATTTTCAAATTTCTTTTTCCATTGGTTAATTGATCTGCTACTAATATCCCAAAATCTTATTGATGGCCATATGGCTCCTGACTGAACTAATGGCAAGCTTGAATATTGACAATATAACTAAGAAAAACGGTAGTGACAACTGTGATCGCCGAGACCGTACATATAGGAGAATAATCTTCGATCCTTGATTGCCGATGAAGTCGGTCAAGCTATGGCTGAATTTATAGCTACATTTAAAGGGCCATAGCCATCACTACCAAAACAAAAAAAGTTGTTTCTAAGCCTCACTCCAAGACTGAAAAGTCTCACTACTCCTCAACTAAGAGTGAGCAAAACATCAATAATGTTATCAGAATTGAGCCCCGTAACTCGAAGGAGGGGTGCACTTATAAGTATTTCGTTCATGTGAACCCCGTGACTTTACGGGTGAAAAGGGAGCCATTGATGCTTTTAAAATGGTTCGATGAGATGGAAACCGTCATTGACATAAGCGGCTGCGCTACTAAGGACACTATCAATATACGTGTTCCAATCCTTCAAGGAGGATGCTCTAACCTGGTGGAAGGCATTGATCCAATCCATGGGCAAGGTTGCACTATACAACCTAAGTTGGCCCAAATTCGTGGAACTGATCCACGAAACTTACTACCCACCTCACGAGGTGGAGAAAGTTGAATCTGACTTTCTAAAACTTACAATGAAAAACCTCAAATATCGAGCTTATATATCTGATTACAACTCTCTCAAGACTTGTACCTTATCTGATTACCCTCGAGGCTAAGTGCATTGCGCGATTTATTGGAGGACTTACTCTAGAGATCAAGGGGATGGTTAAATCCTCTAAACCTGCAACATTTAGATCTGCTGTAGATCTAGCCTTATCTCTCACTGAGGATGAGAAACGGGTGAGAACGGCCAAGACCGAGGGCGATCACAAGTGGAAGCATGATGCCACTCCTACTAGGTATTCTAAGAAGGGTAAGACTGATTCGAGCTATTACCAGTCCAAGCCAACTGAGGCAAAGCCCGAGTATAAAACCTGCGAGAAAAGACATTTTGGAAAATGTCAACATAATCAACCCAAAGGTTGTGGTATCTGTAAGCAGATGGACCATAAATCCCATGAGTGTAAAGATCTAAGAAACGCCACCTATTATGGGTGTGGCGAGAAAGGGCATATCAAGACCCACTGCCCGAAGTGGGTAACTGACGCCAAGAACAAGGCCACTGAAGCTAAGAAAGGCAATGCTAGAGCCTTTCAGCTGACTACAAAGGAAGCAGTTAACGATGCAAATGTCATTACGGGTACGTTTCTCGTAAATGATATATTTGCTAGAGTCTTATTTGATTCTAGAGCTGATAAGAGCTTCGTTGACCATAAATTTAGCAAACTTCTAAACCTGCCCATAAGAACCTTAAATGTTACTTATGAGGTCGAAATGGCCGATGGTAGTATCGAAGTAGCTTCCACGATTCTTGATGGATGTGCTATATCCATCAAGAACCAACCTGTCCCTGTTAACCGCTTACCTATGAATCTTGCAGGATTCGATATAATTTTAGGCATGGATTGGTTAGCTCATAACCAAGCCCGCATTGCTTGCGATAAGAAACTTAACGAAATTAAATCTCCATCCGGTGATATACTCACTATTCTTGGAGATCAACACTATGGATTGCACAAGGGAGTGTCTCTGCTTAAAGCATCCAAGTGTTTGAAAAAAGGATGTGCCATTTACATGGCACATGTGACTATTGGCGAACCGAAGCCGGAGATTGAAGACATTCCAATCATCTCGGAGTACCCAGATGTTTTCCTTGAAGATTTACCCGGTCTGCCCCCGAATAGGCAAGTCGAATTTAGAATCGACATCCTGACTAGATCGGCTCCCATGTCCAGAGCACCGTATGTCCGTACCGTCTGGCACCCACTGAGATGAAGGAGCTGAAGGCACAAATGGAAGAACTATTAGAGAAAAGCTTTATTCAGCCGAGTTCCTCGCCCTGGGGAGCTCCTATTCTCTTTGTAAAAAAAGACGGTTCAATACAAATGTGCAATGACTACCGCGAACTAAACAAGATCACGATTAAGAACCGATATCCTTTACCAAGGATCGATGGTCTGTTTGATCAGTTACAAGGAGCTAGTTACTTCTCAAAGATTTCTTTGAGATCTGGTTATCACCAATTGAAAGTCTGAAGTGAAGATGTTCTAAAAACTGCGTTCCGAACTAGATACGACCACTATGAATGTCTTGTGATGCCTTTTGGGCTCACGAATGCACCTACAACATTCATGGATCTCATGAATAGAGTCTGCAAGCCGTACTTAGATAAATTTGTCATCATATTCATAGATGAGATACTTATCTACTCGCACAACAAGGATGATCATGTGAAACATCTTCGATGTATACTCGGACTGCTGCTACAGGAGAAGCTCTATGCTAAGTTCTCCAAATGCGAGTTTCGGCTCCGCGAAGTCCAATTCTTAGGACACATGATTAGTGAGCGTGGTATCCAAGTGGATCCCACCAAAATTAAAGCTATCAGGAATTGGGAAGCACCCAAAACCCCTTCATAAATCCGCAGTTTCTTAGGATTGGCAGACTATTATAGAAGGTTCATTGAGAACTTCTCTCGAATTGTCACTTCTTTGACTACTCTGATCTGCAAGAATGTAAAATTTGACTGGGGTCCTAAGTAGAAAGAGTCCTTTCAGATTCTGAAGCAGAAACTGAGTAATGCTCCTATCTTAACCCTACTTGAGGGGATCGAAGACTTTGTCGTGTACTGTGATGCTTCGCACACATGAATGGGTTGCGTGCTTATGCAAAGAGGCAAAGTGATTCCCTATGCATCACGACAACTTAAGGTGCACGGAAAGAATTATACCACCCATGATCTAGAACTGGGTGCGGTTGTGTTTGCATTAAAATTGTGGAGACATTATGTAACAACTCTTATTAAAATCAATAATTAGAATGATAATTAGTCAATAAGGAAACCCTAATTGAGACACCCAAGTAATTCTGCACTAACCCTAAAATTTTCGAAACAATCGGAATCAGGATCAGGGCCCCTAAAACTCAGGGTGGGTAAACCCTAGTTGATAATTATCAACTAAATTCGTTGTCACAGTAGAAACTGAATTTAAAAGTGAGTCAGCTAAGCTAGTCCCGAAACCAGCTAGCATAGGTATATAGACTGCACCCTTTACGGACCGTAAAGGGAAAAGCCATACGGTCCGTAAGGGAGTCCCAAAATTCACTATAAATAGCCGACCTTGGGACTTGAAATTGGAAGTTGAAACGTCAGCCAAACGCTTTCTGTACGACGAATTATCACAATTATATTACAAATAAACACACACTGCACTCGAATCGCTGCCGCAAAACAGGGTAATTACTCGATCGCTATTACGATTCATTTTCCGAGATCAATATATCCAAAGAATGTTTAAGTGCCGCCCACATTGGGTTATACTTTGTCGTTTGTCGTTAAATCGATGAATGTTTAAGTATTGCACTTTGTCGTTCATTGTGAGAATTTGATTTCGTGAGTTATAGTGACTGCTGTATTGATCACTAACCCAGTTTTGTGTGCATTATTATTGAAATTAGGTTAACCAAGCTAAATCATATTCTGTTCGTGTTAAATCTGCAATGTGAGTCATTCTTTCTTTTTATGAACTGTTTTACAATACTCCAAATTATTTTCAGAATTATAATTACAGTGATTAAGTTGATGTAATCACCAAATTACAGCCAGTATGTGGGGTATTGTGCACATTACTATTGTTTTTATCACTTTAGGTGGGCGAACCTAAAATTTAGTGATACGTCATTCATTGGGGCAGCCAATGGTGATATGACCACTGTCACAGATCCGGTCGAGTGACAAATACTGTGGGTAGTTGGTTGATATCAGAAACATATGTAAAAGATCTTAACACTGTAAATTATAACAAGTGTGTCGTTTTCAGTAAACTGAATGATTCACTCAGTATTTCCCCGCTGACAAAACCTTTTTCAAACATGTTTCAGGTGATCTACTGTAATTCAGGAAAAGTGCCGGGGAGCATTTCAAGCTTAAGATAGTGGCTCAGTATAAAATAAAGAAATATGTTTTGAAATAAAGAATTATCAGAAAAATCTTATTATTGTAAATTATCGGGGTTTTAGCCCGAATTGTGAAATAAAATAATCGGGAAAAGTTTTTAGCTTTATAACGATCCTGATGTTACAGAATTCCGCTGCTAAAATCACATAAATAAATATCACGGGATTTCTGTCCCGCGGCTCCTGAAACGGGTCAAACCGGGTCGGGGGCCGTGACAGAAATAAGGTGGTATCAGAGCCACTGAGTTAAGCTAATTAAGTATTTAACAGATACTTAATTTTTCCTGATTACTATTATGTGATTATGTGTTTTATTAAACTGACTATTTGTTAGTTACAGTATGGGTAAGCAAAAGTTGCAAGATATCTATCTTAAATTAGATAGGTCAGTCTATGAAGAGGGAAGTTCATCCAAAACTAAAATTTCAAAACTCCCTACAATCCCTGAAGAAGGAACATTTGTGCGAAAAGCACAATATGAGAAACCGCTTTCTCCTAGAAAAAGGAGTATGATTATTAAGAAAAGTAAGGAGCAAATCCGGGAAAAGAGAATTAAAAAGGAAACCCAGGAGTTAATTAATAAATCACCTTGGGAAGACAAGCTAGATGAGAAATGGGCAAATTTGTATATGCTAGCTACTGTAGCAGAACATGCAAATCTTTAAATACCCTAAGTCTAGTAATAACACTTCTCAGTAAATAAATAAATAAATCTGAGTGTGTTCTTTCCTGTTATTTTGTACAAATAGTGTGCAATAAAACTTCGATGTTTATTTGTTAAACTTTGTTCCAAAGTTTTAACTTAGCATTTCTGTGCATTTTGCATATATGCTACACATCATGAGCGAGATATCTGAAGCTTTTCAGAACCTCAATCTCTACCCGGTGAATATAGAAGTTTCCCAAGAGTTTACTGGATACTTTGCTGATGTGGACCAACCTGTAGAATTCCATGCTCCACCTTTGACAAAGCCAAAACGAAAGAAAAAGAAGAATTACGTGTGGGGACATCGTATCCGTAGGAAAAAGCCAGTCCCGAAACTTCCTAAAATAAACAATCCTTTAGAAATAGCAAAAGAAACTGGTAAACAGCCGGAAATGGAAATTGAAGTTCAGAAAGATTCTAGGCAAATGGAGATACAGTTTGAGGAATATTCTAAGGAAATAGAAATGGAAATAGGTCAAGGTTCTAGACCAACTCAGATAGAAATCGGAGAGAGCTCCAATCAAAACCAAAACCAGGAAATAACTTTTCAGGATGAGATAGATTTTCTATTGGCAAACTGTGAAACTATTCAGCCTGTCAATACGAATGTTTTTACCTATCCTAGTGAAAATCCAATCCCTATGAATTTTGCGCCAGCAATCCCAGAACCAATAGTCCACGCTCAACCTATAGAAATGGAAGAATGGTGGACGAATGATTGGCAATTTCAAAATATTGTCAACGAACCTTATTCCTTCCTTCCGCAATTCGATCCAGAACCCCTACCTAATCCACCAATGAGCACTGAGAATATGGTTGAACTTCGCCATTTCGGTGAAGAGTTGATGGATGCAGGGAATAGAATCAGGGAGATAGGGGGACAGATTGCCTGGAAATATGATGAAAGGGAAATGCGTTTTTAGAACAACAAATGGTGAGGGATAGGAGGATGGTAAAACTATAGTTGTGTAATAGTATAGTAAATAGTGAAATCAGTCTGTAACATAACTTCGAATAAAACTTTGTAAAATATCTGTGTGTAATGATGCATACTATAACGGATATGAAATGGAATCGAGAAATCGATAGTTTTGACTATACGTATATTGTAAATTGTCTGATTGTTTATGTATGATTACTATTTATCAAATACTAATAAAAATTATTATATATTATCAGATGGCAAATAGTGGTAATGAACCAGTAAATGAGGTTAATCAGTCGGAGCAACATCCAGGGGACCAATATATGACTAGACAAGATATTGAAAATATTGTTGCTCAAGGGATAGCCAATGCTATTCCAGCATTTGTTGCTGCTGTAAAAAGTCCAATCGAACCGCAACATATCATTCCTAGTAAACGTACTACTGAAGATAACTTCAGTAATAGTATAAACGGTGGCCATAATCATGTTAATCATGATAATGAATCCCAGCACACGCCGCTCCCTAAGAAACAGAAGGCTGCAACACCTGGTTGCACTTTCAAAGAATTCCTTGCTTGTAAACCCACTGAATTTGCAGGCAATGAAGGGGCAACTGCATCACTGCGTTGGTTAGAGAAAACCGAAGCAGTAATTGCAATAAGTAAGTGTGCCAAAGATGATCAGGTCATGTACGCATCAAATCTGTTTAAAGAAGCAGCACTCGAATGGTGGAACATTGTGTTACAAGCTAAAGGAAGAGATAGGGCTTATGCTATAACTTGGGAAGAATTTAAGAATCTCGTAGAAAGAAAATTTTGTCGTGAATGAAAAGGAACAAATGGCAAATAAGTTCCTAACTCATCGGATGTTAGGTGTGGATTGTCGTGGTTATACTTCGACATTCTTCGAATATGCTAGAGTGGTACCTAACCTGGCTTCGCCAGAACCGGTACTCATTTCTCGCTATATTTGGGGATTAATTAGCGAAATTCGCAATATCGTTAAGGCTGCGAGACCTCGCACTATTGACGATGCAGTAGAATTAGCTAACACCCTAACTGATGAACTGATACGTACAAGAGATGAAGATAGGAAGAAGGAACTAGCTCAGAAAATTACCCAAGGATTTAGAGTGGGTAATAGTAGGAATTTCAAGAAAAGAGGAACAGGGCAATCCTCAACTTTGCCATTCTGCAAAATTTGCAAAAAGAATCATTTTGGAAAATGTAACAAACTTTGCAATTTTTGCAAAACGATAGGACATCGTGAAGAAAACTGCAGGAAGAAATCCATAATTTGTTACAATTGTGGAGAAGCCGGACATTTCAAAACAGAATGTCCTAAGTTAGCCAACCCAGTAGACAATAAACCCAAAGCGACCGAAGGAGCTACTAAGAAGAATGCCAGAGCATTCCAGCTAACCACTCAAGAAGCAGAGCTCATTCCGGATGTCATCGCCAGTACATTTCTAGTTCACAACGTTTACGCAAAAGTATTATTTGACTCTGGTGCAAACCAAAGTTTTATAAATACTTCATTCTGTCAGGCTCTTAAGTTACCCTTAACTACCGTTAGGCAGATTTTTACAGTCGAAATTGCAGATGGGAATTCAGTAAAAATCAATCAGGTTTTGCAAAAAGTAGAAATAGAACTCTCAGGTCATAAATTTGTTGCAAACCTATTGCCTATGAAATTAACTGAATTTGATGTTGTGTTAGGAATGGATTGGTTAATAGCCAACCATGCTCAAATCATTTGTGATAGAAACTCTATAGAAATTCAATCACCTACTGGGAAAGTAATCATGATTACAGGAGATAAACCTCGAAAGCCGTTGAAGTTCATATCAGTAATGAAAGTTGCTAATTATGAACGGAAACAAGGAATAGTATATATGATTTCAGTAATCATTTGTACTAAAGGAAAAGAACTTAAAGAAATTCCTGTAGTCTCAGAATACCCAGATGTATTTCCGGAAGATTTACCTGGGTTACCACCAGATAGGGAGGTAGAATTTAGGATTCATCTAATTCCAGGAACTACACCGATAGCCAAGGCACCCTATCGATTAGCTCCTACCGAAATGTTAGAATTGAAAAAGCAATTAGATGAATTACTAAGCAAAGGATTTATACAACCTAGTTCATCCCCTTGGGGTGCACCAGTGTTGTTTGTGAAAAAGAAAGATGGATCGATGAGAATGTGTATCGATTATAGAGAGTTGAATAAGGTTACAATTAAGAATCGATACCCATTACCTAGGATTGATGATCTTTTTGATCAATTACAAGGCGCTAAATGTTTTTCTAAGATAGACTTGCGCTCCGGATATCATCAATTAAAGGTTCAAGAAGAAGACATACCTAAAACTGCTTTTAGAACTAGGTATGGACATTATGAGTTTACAGTCATGCCCTTTGGATTAACTAATGCACCTGCAGCATTTATGGACATGATGAACATGATCTGTAAACCATATTTGGACAAATTTGTAATTGTTTTCATAGACGATATACTTATTTATTCAAAAAGTCAGGACGAACATTGTCAGCACTTGCATACACTCTTAACTTTGTTAAGAAAAGAAAGGTTGTACGCCAAATTCTCGAAATGTGAATTTTGGCTACAAGAAGTGCAATTCTTAGGAAACATGGTGAATCACGAAGGTATTCACGTAGATCCTGCTAAGATAGAAGCAATTACCAATTGGAAGGTTCCGCAAACTGCAATGGAAATTAGAAGTTTTATAAGATTAGCTGGATATTATAGACGGTTTATTAAGGATTTTTCCAAGATAGCTATACCATTAACTAAGCTAACCTGTAAAGCCACTAAGTTTGAGTGGGGACCTAAACAAGAAGAAGCCTTCAGAATCTTAAAGCAGAAATTAACCAAAGCTCCAATCTTAGCCTTACCAGAAGGAACAGAAGATTTTGAGGTATATTGTGATGCTTCAAAATTAGGATACGGATGTGTGTTGATGCAACGCAAGAAGGTAATTGCGTATGCTTCCAGACAATTGAAAAAGCACGAAGAAAACTATACGACTCATGATTTAGAATTAGGAGCTATAGTTTTTGCCCTTAAGATATGGAGACATTATCTGTATGGAAGTAAGTTTACTATTTATACAGATCATAAGAGTTTAAGGTATATATTTGGACAAAAAGAGTTAAACATGAGGCAAAGAAGATGGATGGAAATCCTGAGTGATTACGACTGTAATATTCAATATCACGAAGGAAAGGCAAACGTAGTCGCAGACGCCTTAAGTCGTAAGTATCATAAGAAGCAAAGGCGAGTCCGTGCTCTTAGAATAAATCTACAAGTAGATTTAATGGAACAATTGAAAGAAATTCATGAAACGGCAATCAAGGACGATGCCGAAGGAATGAAAGGTTACCTAAAAGAATTGGAACAAGGAAATGATGGAATTTGGAAATTCCACAAAAGCAGAATTTGGGTACCTAAACAAGGAAATTTAAGGTCAAGGATTTTAGACGAAGCTCATAAATCTAGGTATACTATACATCCAGGAAACAATAAGATGTACCAAGATTTAAGAAAGAATTTCTGGTGGACAGGAATGAAGAAGGATATAGCCGAATACGTATCTAAGTGTCTAACTTGTTCACAAGTTAAAGCCGAACATCAGAAACCTTCAGGACTACTACAACAGTTAGAAATGCCTGTATGGAAATGGGAACTCATAACAATGGACTTTGTTACTAAGTTACCCAAAACCAGAAAAGGTAATGATGCCATTTGGGTAATCGTGGACCGATTAACCAAATTTGCTCATTTTCTACCAATAAAAGAAACCTTTAACATGGAAAGGTTAGCCAAATTGTACGTAGATGAAATAGTATCCTTACATGGAGTTCCACTCTCCATTGTATCAGATAGAGATAGTCGTTTCACTTCCCGTTTCTGGACAAGTTTCCAAGAATTAATGGGAACCCGACTCAATTTAAGTACCGCATATCATCCACAAACAGACGGACAAAGTGAAAGGACGATCCAAACTCTAGAGGACATGCTCCGAGCATGTGTAATTGACTTTGGTGGTAATTGGGATAACCATTTACCATTAATCGAATTCTCCTATAATAATAGTTATCACTCAAGCATTGAAGCCGCTCTATTCGAAGCACTGTATGGACGCAAGTGCAGAACTCCAGTATGTTGGGCAGAAATAGGAGAAAGTCAATTATCAGGTCCAGAAATCGTGCAAGAAACCACTGACAAGATAACACAAATCAAGGAAAGACTAAAGACGGCTCGGGATCGCCAGAAGAGCTATGCAGACAATCGCCGCAAGCCACTCGAATTCCAGATAGGAGATAAAGTACTTTTGAAAGTATCTCCTTGGAAAGGAGTAGTACGATTTGGTAAGAAAGGAAAACTGAGTCCAAGATATGTTGGACCATTCCCAGTAATTCAACGAATCGGACTAGTTGCTTATCGCTTACAACTACCAGAAGAACTAGCTGGAGTACATGATGTATTTCATGTATCCCATCTTAAGAAATGTCTATCAGACGAATCCCTGGTAGTACCTCTTCAAGATGTAGAGGTAAATGAAAAGCTGAAATTCATAGAAAAACCTTTACAAATAGAAGATTGAAAAGTCAAGTTTCTCAAACACAAGCGACTAGTACTGGTGAAAGTCAAATGGAATTCAAAGAGAGGACCAGAATATACTTGGGAACTGGAGTCAGAAATGAAGCGGAAATACCCTCATCTATTTTAATAAATCTCGAGGACGAGATTTTTCTTAATGTGGGGAGGATGTAACAACTCTGATTAAAATCAATAACTAGAATGATAATTAGTCAATAAGGAAACCCTAATTGAGACACCCAAGTAATTCTGCACTAACCCTAAAATTTTCGAAACAATCGGAATCAGGATCAGGGCCCCTAAAACTCAGGGTGGGTAAACCCTAGTTGATAATTATCAACTAAATTCGTTGTCACAGTAGAAACTGAATTTAAAAGTGAGTCAGCTAAGCTAGTCCCGAAACCAGCTAGCATAGGTATATAGACTGCACCCTTTACGGACCGTAAAGGGAAAAGCCATACGGTCCGTAAGGGAGTCCCAAAATTCACTATAAATAGCCGACCTTGGGACTTGAAATTGGAAGTTGAAACGTCGGCCAAACGCTTTCTGTACGACGAATTATCACAATTATATTACAAATAAACACACACTGCACTCGAATCGCTGCCGCAAAACAGGGTAATTACTCGATCGCTATTACGATTCATTTTCCGAGATCAATATATCCAAAGAATGTTTAAGTGCCGCCCACATTGGGTTATACTTTGTCGTTCGTCGTTAAATCGATGAATGTTTAAGTATTGCACTTTGTCGTTCATTGTGAGAATTTGATTTCGTGAGTTATCGTGACTGCTGTATTGATCACTAACCCAGTTTTGTGTGCATTATTATTGAAATTAGGTTAACCAAGCTAAATCATATTCTGTTCGTGTTAAATCTGCAATGTGAGTCATTCTTTCTTTTTATCAACTGTTTTACAATACTCCAAATTATTTTCAGAATTATAATTACAGTGATTAAGTTGATGTAATCACCAAATTACAGCCAGTATGTGGGGTATTGTGCACATTACTATTGTTTTTATCACTTTAGGTGGGCGAACCTAAAATTTAGTGATACGTCATTCATTGGGGCAGCCAATGGTGATATGACCACTGTCACAGATCCGGTCGAGTGACAAATACTGTGGGTAGTTGGTTGATATCAGAAACATATGTAAAAGATCTTAACACTGTAAATTATAACAAGTGTGTCGTTTTCAGTAAACTGAATGATTCACTCAGTATTTCCCCGCTGACAAAACCTTTTTTCAAACATGTTTCAGGTGATCTACTGTAATTCAGGAAAAGTGCCGGGGAGCATTTCAAGCTTAAGATAGTGGCTCAGTATAAAATAAAGAAATATGTTTTGAAATAAAGAATTATCAGAAAAATCTTATTATTGTAAATTATCGGGGTTTTAGCCCGAATTGTGAAATAAAATAATCGGGAAAAGTTTTTAGCTTTATAACGATCCTGATGTTACAGAATTCCGCTGCTAAAATCACATAAATAAATATCACAGGATTTCTGTCCCGCGGCTCCTGAAACGGGTCAAACCGGGTCGGGGGCCGTGACACATTACTTGTATGGTACAAAGTGTATTATATACACGGACCATAAAAGTCTCCAACATCCTTTTAATCAAAAAGATCTTAACATGTGACACTTTAATCACAATTTGTGCAAAATATGTCAACTTGCAAACATATGACCTATATACTCAATTTATGCGAAATTTGACACTTATTCTCAACAATCATACATGTTTATACTTGTTTTATGTTGGTTTTATAAAATAATTACATAACAAACCCTTATATTAGATCCTTTGTGCTTAAAACACCTAAAATGTACTTGAAACATGCAAGAATGGAAGTATGGGGGTGTAAAATGTCAAAAAACACAAAACTTGAACCTAAGCCCGGGGCTCTCATCGGCCGCGACCCAGCCTGCCCACACCTTACGCGGCTTGCGAGCCCGTGTAATCCGAGAACAGCTTGATTAGACTCGTTCTTTTGGCGGGTTTTGGTGTTTATTTGAGTGTAAACTTGTGTTCTTGCATTAATTACTCACCAAACTCAACCCTAATCCTTCCCTATAAAAACCAAGCATCCTCCACACATTTTCCACTTTACAACTCACTCAAGTCACTCTCAAAACACTTCTTAATCAGCTGTTAATCAGGAGCTGGATCAGATTCATCACAAGTTGTTTAAGTGAGCATAACTCCTTCATTTTTCAACCTTTCTCCTTGATTCTTCTTTCTAACCACTTGGAACAAGCCTAGGTGTGTTTCCACAGGTTTTCCATGGAAAACCAAGGCCTGGAACATCACCAAAACAGGCTCCAAAGTGATATAAACTTTCTGTTTTGATTTTGTGACAACTGTGAAAATTCCAGGTATCCGTACAATTATTAAATAATGATTAGTGCTTAATGACTGTATTGAACTACAATTGGTTGTTTGAATTGCTTGTTGATTATTGCTTTATACCTACATGTGCATCACATATTACTTAATGTTATATCATTATTGCATGAGAACTTTATGGACTTAAATGATGCATTAAATACAGTTAGCATAGTTATCAGGCAAATCAGAAAAATACCGATGGAATTCAGTAAATGGACAGACGTTGTATTGAGACCTAAAATGGGCCAGAAACCAAGTATTACACTAGTATAGTGTGTAGGAAAGTAAGGATCATAAAACTGTCTTCCTAGAGATAGTTTAAGTGACGGAAAGTGCCAAAAACTCACCTAAACTGCAGAATTCTGCAGAAAATCAGCAAATTCAACATTTAAACAACCTAATATCATGCAGAAATATGGTTAAATGATCCTGTATGCTTTCCTAAGTGTCGGGAATCAAAACTGTCATAAAAGGTAACATGAAACACACTAAACTGCATAGTTTAGCACCTTAACAAACCAAGTAACCAACCGAACAACCGGACACTACCCGAAACACCAAATTTTCACTAGAAGCACTGCTTTAACATTACCAAGCTAGTTATGGTCCCAGAACATCATATAAATATCTAGTAACTAAAACACCTAACTAATACTTGGATTTTTACCATAATCTAACTAGTTTAGTTTAACCTAGTCTACTACCCCCCCCCCCAACCTATGAGACGGCCAACATGGCCCCCACCATTTTGATTTTCTTTCAATTAAATATAAGATCTTGTTCCCCCTTTTATGACATAATACACAAAGGAAAACTATAAGAAATGGATTATAAGTATGTACATTAAGACATAAGCTTCATAACTTCACACACATTCAACACACACTCTTCTCCTCTCCCTCTCTTGTGCTCTCGGCCGTAGCTCTCCACACACACACCCACCTTCATTTTTCATCCTTCATTCAATCCAAGCATATACAAGTGTGATAGAAGGTGCATAAGGAAGCTAGGAGCTTTCGGAAGTTCAAGGACCTTCACCATTTGCTTTTATCCACCTCATTTCTTCTCTTGATCATCCCTAGCCTTGAGCTAGTGGTAAGAACATCATACACTCTATTTTACATCTCTTTCAAGTGGTTAAAAGATGTTACATAATGATAATCTTGAAGAACATTAAGAAACATGAACATAAGCTTAAATACATAAGAAATCTTAATGTTTATGTGTTGTTATGCATGGTGATTGTTGTTTATTCATGTATTTGATGTTGATCATCATATGATCTTGCTAGAACATGATTAAAAATATAATCTAGCAAGATGAGAGGATGAAAGTGTTGTAGGATCATAGATCATCCTCATAAGAAACATGAACTTGAAAGGATATGTGGTTTTCTTGAAAAATAATGATCAAAGTAAGTTGTAATACTTGTAGATCTAAAATTTCATGCATGGTTTTTCAAAGGAACCAAGTTAAAAACACAAGATTTACTTGATCTTGGTTCTTACATAAATAAACCCTATTTTTTAAAGGTTAAACAAGTGTAGAAACACTTATGTAACAAGAAAAACCAAGGAAGAAACATTTTTGAAAAATATGATTATAAGTTGTGAAGATCCATTTTCTTTAAAAATGAAGTTCTTAAAGAATCAATCACATCTTAAAGGGGTAACAAGGCTTACTAAGAACACTAGTAAGTTACTACAATTTTTTACAAATATTCAAGTTCATGAAGTAGTAGATTGTGCTTGTTAATGGCAAAGTTGGTAAATGTAGAATGTGTATTGTTGATTGTGGATTGATTGTGTTGATTTTACAAAAAAAAAATGATATACCTTCAAGGTATGGAAACCTCCATTTTTAGAGGAAACTATGACAAAATTTTTCTAGAAATTAAACACTTAGAAAAATATCTCTAAACAAATATTTACAAGTGTATTTTTAAACCATAAATTTTTACATAAACTTTGCCATAATTTTTGTTACAAAAATTATAAATATTGGAGGTTGGTTTTTACAAATAAAAGTGACTAAATATGTATTTAGGAAATATATATTTAGAGGGCACCATGTGTGTGATTATTTGTATATTTTGTGTACTAGTTATATTATTTTAGGACATGAAATAATATAACTCATCAAAATACCAAGAAATTACAATCCAAAATATTACCAAAATTCCAAGGAATAAATATACAAAGAATAACCAAAATATTGGAGAAACCGAACAAAGGAATATAACTTACAAAATATTCCGGAAAATTTATCCACAAGTATATTTTGGTAATTAATATTTTGGACACCAAGTAAACGAAAATATGATTTTTACAATTATTACAAGTTTATATCATATTTTTGACAAGAAGAAAATATATTATTTTGGGTAAATGATATATTTTCTTGGAGTTATTAAAAGAAGTATTATTTTTGAAAGAAACACATACTTTCACACACAAACATCAAACATATTATTTTTGGGAGAAAAATAAGTTTACGTATATTTTCCAAGTTCGACTTTAAAATATATTAATTTTTTTGGAACTTATATGAAACTATAAATATTTTTGCCAAGGGAAAATTATAAATAATTTTTCTAAGTAATATTCTTAAAATATATATTTTGGAAATATATATTGATGAATTTCTGTTAAAAATATTATTCCGAAAAAATTTATACAAGGATAAGTATAAGGATACTTAATAATTACAAGAAATACGTATTTTCGTATACATAAATACACACCGGAATACGACACCCATACATGGCGAAAATATACAAATACAAGAATACGAATACACACATCCTTGGGAAGGAAATACATGTATGAATTCGTGAAGGTATCAAGTTAATGTATAATGTTTAACAATTATTCCCCAAATTTAATAAATATAATTTAAGTTAAAATATTTATTATTTTAACAAATAATTATATAACTTGGAATAATATCAAAGGCACAAGGACACTAACTAATACTAAATCAAGGCATGACCCGATCGTCTAATAGACCTAGTGTACGTTGTAGGTAGTCGTGTATATCCGAAGGAGCTTTGAGTTATCGATTGAAGAACGCAAAGCTATGAGTTCATGTTCCCCCTTTTCTTTAACTACTTTCGGTTTTATAACTTCGGGGGTGAAGTACATGTTACAAACTATTTACAAACGTTTATACGTGGTATGGTTAGCTAAGGAAGGGTACTGCTAGATTATGTGAGTGGTGGGTACGACGCTTAAGACCATCAATCCTCTTTGTAGGACCGAGGGACATGAGTGATAGATCTATTTGGGTGTAGCGAGCCTACACCCGTGTGGACCAGGGTGGCCCATGAGGTGACTATGTCTTATTGCTGGAGACAAATTTGCTAGGTTTGAGTCTTCCTGCATCACGTCACACATATTAATGTATTAGCTACACATTAATGATCTGTTTTCCTTCTTGCTTTCATACCGGTTTTCAAGTACATACAAACATATTTATAAATGTTTCCAAGGTTTATTCGTGCACACATACTAAACCCATGAACTCACTCAACTTTTGTTGATGTTTTCAAACTACATGTATTTCAGGAAATTAAGTATGGATCTAGCGGGCGTTGGATGTTTCAAGTTATGTTAAGAATAAAGGATGTCATCCAGTGTCTTAGGATTTGGTTAGTGTGTCTTATCCTGGACGAGACTCATCTTCCAAAGCCTGGTTTTATTTAAAGTCTTTTGTCGAGTCCTTATAGAACTCTAAAACTATTTGCATGGTTTGTAATTCGAATTTGAAGTCTATGATTTAAGACAAAGTTGTTATGTTTCTAAACCCACTTAATGGATGATCATCATATAGTTGTTGTTATGATTGAATGCAATGATGTTAAGCAAGTCACACCAAATCACGCTTCCGCAAAAGTCAGGGTGTGACAGGTTTAAACTTTGTTAAACTTGTTAAACTTGAGTTATCTCATACACATTCCTATGCCTTATGCTCATAATCACTTCTATGGTTAGTTGGGCTTAAAAACAAGGTTGTGACATCTAAAATCAGAGGTTAAAACCTCATAAACATTTTGTTTTGTTTGGGTTTTAACCCACAAGTAATGAACAAGCTTAAGGCTTGATGTTTGTGTGATTATAGGACTAGCTTGGGCTATCCTACTTGAAAATCCACACATTACTTGATGTTTTCCTTAGATTAGTTGTAATAATTTCATTCTTTATTGTATGTTCATGACCTCCTTGATTGTCTATGACAACAAGTGTAGTGGTGAACACCAAAGAGGTACCTAAATGGAAGACTTGTTCTTCCTACCTCATGCATGACTTATGTGAAATACAAAGAGGTTCCTAAATAGGGGATTCATCCTCCTACCTCATGCTTGACTTATATGACAATATGACATCTATATAACTTATATAATATATTCAAGTAACCAAACTCTTGATGATGAACTAGTGGTCATTTGTCAAGATAGTAGGTTGCATCATCTAAGGACCATAATACTTGCCACGATTCTAATGGACTTTTGTTCCATGAAAACATTTAAACTCTTTCGAGTTTCATCGTGTCAAGAACAAGTATCATGTGTGCTATATGATTACTTTCTCATATCTTATTTTCATGTAATTTAAACTCTGGATCTTTAATCTTCCGTTAAACTCTCCATACTCACCCACCTATGTTTCTTCGAGTAGAAGGACAAGGTGCTCCATTCTAATCAACCAAATACTCGCGGAATATCAAGTAGGAAGCTTGCAAAACCGTGAGTATACTCGATCCCGTTTTACTTTTTATCACTTTGGGTGCAACATGTATGTTATACGAATTCACACAACACTTAAACTATTTTAATCTCAATCCATGCGTAACATGAAACTATGTAATGCTTGTTAGACTTGTCAGCTATGTAAACTCTTTATGTCGATATATGCTTCATTAACTTTGCTAGCCTACCTTAACAATTATAGCGCTATATGATTTATCCACCGCCCACGAAACTTGGGGTATTGTTAAGTTAAACATGTTAACCTCCCGTTATTCTTTGGGACAGGAAAAATTAACGCGTTGGATGCTTTGGTTTGAACATATAGTACACCGGTTCAGCATATTTAGTAAACTTGCATATTGGTTATTCATGTTGGATATGAGACTTTAAACTTTTAATCTATATTATGCTATGTATGAAAACTTGTATACTCGCCAACTTTTTGTTGATATATTTTAATACATGTTGCAGGTTGATTGATGAGATGATGTTATGAAGAAACGAGATTTGGATGGACTTAGAAACACACCTAGATTAATTTTGTAATGTTGATGTTATGTTATGAGACAATGTTGTTTGTTTTTGAATCTTTGTATGACAATTTAGTATTGCAATGAAATTTGAATTTAAATTATATTGTCACATAGCGTTATGAAGTTTTGAGCAATTTATTCGTCTCATCCTGATGTTTCCGCCATCAGTTGGGGTGTGACAGCAAGGGCCAGAGCCACCTCCTTGACTACAACAACAACCAATCCTAAGGTTCCATCAAAATTAGATGATTTGGATGAAAAAATCTCTCAATTGCTCTCGATGAAGGAACACGAGTACCTATTTAAATTGGAAGTGGAAAACGATTTCAAGTTCATTGAGAAAGACTTTTCACATGTCTCGCTAAAGGAACAAGCGATTTTTGAAGCTCAGAAAGAAAGAACGAATACGAAATAAGTACTAGTGGTTATTTTTTTGATGGTTTATTTTTAAGTTGGTTTGTATTTTTTTTTTAATTTCTAGTTTAATGGTACTTTTTTAAGTTTGATGTTAATTATATTTTTACATATATAATTTTATTTTAAACTTATAATGTTTTGAAATTTAAAATAAATCTAAATTAAAAAAAAATGAATGATTAAGTAATGATAGAAGAGTTTTATGGTGCTTTATCCTACTGTATGGCAGTTAAGGGCGGGAAGCTATAACTCCCTATTTACGTGGCGCTGGCGTGACGTTAATATGACGTGGTAAAGACCCTAGGTGTTTTATCACATACCATGCAGTCTAAGGATGCTTTCCCTCAGACCCCGCTAAGAGGGTCATACCCCATTAGAACCTCTTGGTTCGAAGGAGTCTTCACCTTCTTGAACTAGGTTAAAGTGTTAGATATGAGCATAGTTTTACCCAAATATGCACCAACTGCTAACTTATATATTAGATTCTGGAGTAAACTGCTAAAATGGTTTCTGAGGTTTGGTTATTTTTGTCACTTTAATTCAAAACTCAAACTTTTTTGTTGCCATATTCATCCAAAATCAAAATCTGGTCAGATTTTTCATTTAATATCCACCTTTTTTTGTCTTTTTTTTTTATCCCTTTTAATGATATGCAAAATGGTCTTTTAACGTTTTATTATAACAAATCAAAAAAACCTGACCATTTTGCTCTTAATTAAAAGGAAGGAAAAAAATAAAAAAACTGTATGTTTACAGAAAATCTGACCGGATTTTGATTTTGGATGAAAATGACAACAAAATTGAAACTACAGGGACCCAGATTCAAAAGATTTGAGTTTTGGATTAAAGTGACAAAAGTGACCAAACCTCAGGGACCATATTGACAGTTTACTCTAGATTCTGTTTGATATTAATTAAACTAGCTAAACTAATATAGTTTTGATATGAAATTGTTAAAAAAATTAATTTTTTTTTCTTCAAAGATTTTTTTTTCTTCAAAGATGGAAAGAGTAAATATGAACATATGATAACGAAATTAGTTATTAAAATTTTAAAAGTCATTGTTTTTTATTTGCCGTATTTATTTATTTGTTGTGTTTAACAAGTCAATTGAATATTAAAATTCAGTTATTTTAATATATCATCTATAAAAAATGATATATATTTTAGAATATAAAAATTGGTTTTCCATGGAGTGTGGATTATTACAAATAAATAGTGCGAGGAAGGTGCCAGGAAGTTGCTACTTGCTATTTAAGAATAAATAAAATCAAACTACATCTTGATGAAGAAGTCAACCTTTAATCAGAGTCTGAGTCACCTTATAGTTTCTTTATTTGTCAATGTGGGGTTAGCCGTGCTTGCTAGAGTGAGTGGTGTTTAGTCTAATCTTAAATAAGAATTAAATTAAGATTTATTTAGTGTAATTAAGAAATATATAAAATAAAAATAAAAATATCTATTTAAACAAGAACCTGTTCAGAGAATATCTAATTTTGAAAGTAGAGAATATCTATTTTTAAAATAAAAATAAAATAGTTTAGTTGCAAGAATTGAACAAAGTAACAGATTTGGATGAGACCACACAATAAACACGAAGGTAAAGAACTGTTGAAGTAATTATACTTTTAGGGAAAAGATTAAATAGGAAGTTAATTTTGGCTAGAAATGATAGGGAGTCATAGGATTATGACATGTGGCAAATTTTAAAATAAAGAGAAATGGTATTTTAGTCAATCCAACTCCTTCTTCTTCCTTTTTCAAAACCCGGTAACTTCAAAACCCACCATTTTCAAAACCCACCATCTTCAACTATTTCTTCACTTTCTATCTCAATAATCACTACATTATAGTGCGATTTTCATCACCAATCAATGATTCAAAACCCGATCAACGTGTTCTTCAGCTTTTTTTTTCAAGAAAACCCAGTTTAATTTCATAAAAAAATCTCGTTTTTTCCGGTGATTTTTGAGATAATCACTCGATTCGTTCGATTCGAGCGTTGATAAGTGTTTCTATCATTCAAATTTCGTCAATTGATGAAGAAATTGGCTTCGATCCATGTGAGAAATTCTTTAATTTCATTTTCACGATCTGGGTTTTTGATTTAGTCATTGCGTTTTACGATCTTGGCGGGGGTCCGGGGGTGGCAGCCCCTGGTAGCGGGGTCCCAGGGGCGGCAGCCCCTGGCGGGGTCCAAAGGGCAGAGCCCCTGGCTGGGGTTGAGCTGCATCAGAAATTTTTTTTTTTTGATTAAATTGTTGTACTAAAAATGCATCAGAAAAATTAATTTTCCAGAAATTGGCTCATTTCGAAGACAGTAATTCGTAGACAATTCAGACAGTTCACAGTGACAGACAGTTTTATGTGTCCATTGCGTTTTAGAAATAAGAGAGTTTTATGTGGTTTCTGGCTATTGCGTTTTAGAAAAAAAAAACACATTTTTAAGTGGTGTTAGTCATTGCGTTTTAGGTAAAACACATTTTTTAGGTGTTTTCTGTAACACCCCGAAAATATAAAACTTTACATTAGAATTATAAAGTATAAATAAATGAGAATTTACCAACTAGGAAATTTAACCTAGTTAGTTACAAGCCTAGCAATAGCTTATAATAAGGTTAAAAGCAACTAAACTATAAGTTGAACAAAGTGGAAGGGCCTAAGTTGTTAAAAATGAAACTTAATTTGATAAAACAAATAAAAAAACAAACCAAACACCCCATTTGGGATGTCTGGTCGTACAAGAACACAGGGGGCGACACAGGCTCCTCACCAAACCCTTGAGCATGTCAAACTTGATCAAATTGAGGGTTCAAATCAGTCCCAAATCGAAATCCAAGCTCGTATTCATGAACACCAAGTCGAAAGGATCACAAGGTATGTAAAATTGTGACGTTTTGATCCATCTCAAAATTCTAGGTTATTTGTAAGAAACTGAAATTAAGCTTGATTATGTCATGCATGAGTGAATCTTGAAGTAATATGATGTCTAGGAGTAAACCCTAGTCAATAACATGTTAGATTGTTGGAAAAACTATGAGATTTATGATGATCCATTGATAAGCTAAGTGGGTTTTATGTCAATATGATGAACACTAGGAAATAGATTGTTGATCTAGTGTAAATTGACGATTTTGAAGTGAATTCAGAAATTATAGAAGTTAACCACTTGGTAAGATGGTTAATTTATGTGAAATTTGGGGTAAGAGATAAGCTAGAGACATGATAAATAAACATGTAAAATTCTGCCCTTAAGGTGTTCGTTGAAATGCCTCAAAGAAGGCTCGAAACTAGAATTTTGTAGTTAAAACACCTAGTTGTGATGTTTCGACTATTATGCAAAAAGTGATTAAAGAGAGAGTTCTAAATGTGTTAAACGCGATTAGTACTTTGGTTAAAACGGAGGTCTAAAGATAACGCCTACCGAGTAGTTAAAGAGTGCTAAAACTAGTTGATAACTCGAAAATGCAAATTAGTATACTAATGGGCATTCGACTATTAAAAAGGTCAAACTGACCTATAATACGATAAATAGCGATTTTGATATGAAATACATAAGGTGGAATAATCGTATTAGAATATGATTAAACTAACCACCTTGAAAACGATGATGATAGTTTGACGCGTAACAAGCTAGGTGGAAGCTTGGAGTGAAAGCGGGTCAAACAAGTCAAGCATGGAAGAAAAGCGTAGCTCGGACGCAAGGTAAGTGAAACTTACATAATTTTGTAGATTACTTGTTCATTCTATACGTGATAGATGCAATAATGCTAATATTGAAAATATGGATTTCCGACGTGATTGATACGAGTCGGAACATATAAAGATGATAAAAAAACCATGTTTATGGCAAAAAGGGGATTCGGTAATGAAATCCGGGACGGGATGGATGTATGAATTAGAAGTCAAAAACCATGTTTTTGATTTAATAGGCAACGCTGGGCATATAGGCTGAACAGGTCAAATGGTGGTGATAACACCATTTGACAATATCGACTAATGCGATTGTCAAGTCTTGTGTTAACAGGAGCGATTAGCGATTCAGTTAATTTCGCCCACACTAAGTGTGATGATAAAAGCAAGGTATAAATTGGGTCTATATGTTGACCCTAGCCAGGTACGTATGCATACGATTATAGTTAACATACCAACTTGGTCAAATAGGTAGTGAAAGCCCCTCGTAGTAAATGAGGGGCTAATGTCGACTAAAATGCCCTTGAAGGGTAAATTGAGCAACAACTTATAAAGGTTGTTTAGGAACTTATCTTACGATCTTGTAACCTTTAGACGCGCATGAAAGTTGTAGACATAAACTTTCAAGAGTTAAATGCTTAAATTGTGTGTTGCCGCAAAAATAACACCTCCGTAGGATTTAACTCGGAATAAATAGTCCATTTCGTTAAATCCACCACATCCATAGTTGTGGTGGAAGACTAGCTAATAACAAATCGGTGGAACTATGAGGTACATGAGTAATGAGCACCGTCCGTGCTAAAATGGTCGTAAATACCCTTAACGGGTCAAAATAAGATTTTAGACGAAAACGGGTAAATAATTGTGTAGAAACCCGTGTTCAGTACTTAATATGATTGACAATATTAGAATTTAAGGGTTCATGATGAATGGTGGTCAAACAAACATGTTTGTTTGATAATCACATAGTCGGGTCGAATATTGTTGAAAAGATAATAAGCCGAAGGCTTAAAAGTCTCAATTTTATTTAATCCGGATGTCAGATCTTAACTCCATATAATGGAGAATTAAATTACAAACATGTAGAAAGAAACGGTAGGTCAAACGGATAAGCGGTTTGAAAGATACGAAAGATTTCGTGTCAAATTACGGCAAAATGGAAAGGTGGGATGCAGGTGCCACCGTAAATTACGGTGCCACCATAATTTACGGTGGACCTGAAATGGTTTACGGTGAAACACTCCTGATTTACGATGGAAACAAATCAAAACAAGGACTACCGTAAATTACGGTGTCCACCGTAATTTACGGTGGACCCTGTACAAAATGTATTTTTGATCAGTTTAGTTTCCCGGACTTGTTTAGATACGTTTTAAATCACGTATGACTAAAGCATTTCATGTTTTTATGAAATGTAGGTACTTTGTGGAAGCCGGAAGACGATCAAGCTCAACGAAGAACCGAACACGAAACAGTTACATGCTTCCGCACTTCGCCACGTTGTAAATTTTAAACAACGAACTTCGATCACGTTATGTAGAATAAATTATAATTTGTAAAAGTTTTAAATAAACCCGCATTTATATAATATGTGTGGTCTTAACTACACATCTAATTGTGGTATTTACATATAAATTAACTAGAGTGTTACAAGTTGGTATCAGAGCCTTGGTTTAAGAGATTCGAGTATGGTGGGGAGGAACCATGCTTGGACTTAAACCTTATGCTCTTGACAAAGAATTGTGTTCGGTTCGAGGCTTGATCGCAAATCCGGTAAGTACAAGTACGTGAATAGTTAGTATGCTAAAGTGTTGTAAACAACACATAGGGCTATCGTGTGATACGCGTTACCCCAATTAAAATGATTGAAATAGTTGACGAAAATACGCGCGTTGACGCGTATAGTAGAAAAAGCCTTGTATTATAATACGGGCGATTATTGAGGTTGACGTTACTAACTTTTGTGAATATTTTAATTGAAGGACACTCGCGTTTGAAGACGACGAGAGTCAAACGAATTGTGGATATGATGATGGAACGGTCCGAAGTATGACAAGAGGAGCATACTCACCGAGGACTAAATCGCGTAATGACCGCGAACAAGGTTAATGGCAAAGAACGCCCGTCGGGGAAAACATTACCAGGTGCACATTTTAAATAATAGCATAAATAGTAATATGCAACAATAAGTAGGAACTTAAAAGTTGCATATGTAAAATTAAAAACTTGAAAAGACCTGAATAGAAAACCTATCCGGGATATTGTTTCCAAGAAAAACAGATAGAGGTATTACTTACATAGGGCGTGATGTGAAAACCGTAAAAAGGTCATGCGTGTCATGTGTTAATCGCTTACTCTGGCCAAGTAAGTAGCGGCATGTGATACCATGAACTTCTTATGGCGGACACGTTTACATCCGATCAAGTATTGGGAGGGAGTGTACTTACACTCGAACCCAGAAAACATCAAGTATTGGCAGGGAGTGTACTTACACTCGAACCCAGAAAACATCAAGTATTGGGAGGGAGTGTACTTACACTCGAACCCAGAAAACATCAAGTATTGGGAGGGAGTGTACTTACACTCGAACCCAGAAAACATCAAGTATTGGGGGGGAGTGTACTTACACTCGAACCCAGAAAACATCAAGTATTGGGAGGGAGTGTACTTACACTCGAACCCAGAAAACATCAAGTATTGGGAGGGAGTGTACTTACACTCGAACCCAGAAAACATCAAGCATGTAAAACGATTTTAGACAAATATTGGGAGGGAGTGATACTTACACTCGAACCCAGAAAACATCAAGCATGTAAAATGATTTGGACAAGTATTGGGAGGGAGTGTACTAACACTCGAACCCGGAAAATGCAAACATGTAAAATGATGTAGACATGTATTGGGAGGGGGTGTACTTACACTCGAACCCGGAAAATGCAAACATGTAAAGTGATGTAGACATGTATTGGGAAGGGGTGTACTTACACTCGAACCCGAAGAATATAAACATGTAAAATGATCAAGATATGAATTGGGAGGTAGTGTACTTACACTCGAATCTGAAGAATACAAATAAGACTCTTAACAGGCCGATTTTGTAAAACACCAAATTTGAGAACGAAGTAGGAATATAAAAATGAAACGAAGTCATAATACATACCGTAAGGGTTGCAATAATAACGACTTCGGTAGAACACCCAGTTGGTGGGTAAGGATTTAAACACATGCGTAGACTGAGAAACAGGAACGCGAAATAGAAAGTCAAAAGACTCGGAATATGAGTCATGACTAGAAGATGATAAGAATCTTCGCAAATGTAAATTTTGGTAATTGCGTTCAACCATTTCAAAGTTGGACGGGTCAAATAAAGAACGAAGTCTGACATTCATAGGTGATGAAAATTCACCTAAAATGAGTCAAACGAGTCAATTAAGGAAAAATGGAGGGGCCAAAATGACCGACGGGTCATGAACTAAAGCAAAGGGATCATAAGGGCCTCGTCTTAAAGAGACGAAAGCTTAAGAAAATAGCCTACGAGGTTAGGTGAAAGAACCTACGGGTCAATAGCGTAAGGTGAGGAAACTTGTTACGATCCCTCGCGTAAAACGAGAACGAAAAACAATAAATTAGGGGTTGTCAATTCCCTTGACATGAGTAATTGACTTAGTTAAGAGAAAAACGTTAGACTAAAATTCAGATTTAGTAAGAAATAATATTTTTATAAATATAAATTCTGACAGGAATTTGAATAGTAATCATAAGGGGTTCAAGTCTTGACGCTGATAGGCGCACGACGATATATTCGAAAAGTGATCTTTTTGAAAATGAAAGGTTGATATAAATTAAACATGCGTGACACGATCACGGTCAAGAAATGCAATGTGAAGTGGAATCACATTATAACCAAGCGAGCGGTAAAGGTCATTTAAGTAATCTGGTTGCTTGTAAGCGGTAGATTCGGTATAACTAAACCGAATAAATGAATTTTGAAAACAAAAGAAAATTGTTGCTAAAAGTGAAAGATTTCACTAAAGACCTTTAAACGGTTCAAAGTAACGGATTCATAAAGAATTCGATAGTATATGAAAGCGATGGATATCGCTAAGTTAACTAAACTAGTGGAAATAACGAGATTACGATATTTCAAGTTGCACTATGTCGTATGAGTTATGTAGACAATAAGTAACCAAAAAGGCGTTACCATACCTTTCTGGTAATACAAACTATTGGATAAAAGTATAAGTAATGTTTAAAGGATTTCTCGGATCGAATACATTGAGTTAAACTCAATAAATTAGGTAAGAAAAGGTTTCGAGGACGAAACCTCTTTAAGGGGGGTAGACTTGTAACACCCCGAAAATATAAAACTTTACATTATAATTATAAAGTATAAATAAATGAGAATTTACCAATTAGGAAATTTAACCTAGTTAGTTACAAGCCTAGCAATAGCTTATAATAAGGTTAAAAGCAACTAAACTATAAGTTGAACAAAGTGGAAGGGCCTAAGTTGTTAAAAATGAAACTTAATTTGATAAAACAAATAAAAAAACAAACCAAACACCCCATTTGGGATGTCTGGTCGTACAAGAACACAGGGGGCGACACAGGCTCCTCACCAAACCCTTGAGCATGTCAAACTTGATCAAATTGAGGGTTCAAATCAGTCCCAAATCGAAATCCAAGCTCGTATTCATGAACACCAAGTCGAAAGGATCACAAGGTATGTAAAATTGTGACGTTTTGATCCATCTCAAAATTCTAGGTTATTTGTAAGAAACTGAAATTGAGCTTGATTATGTCATGCATGAGTGAATCTTAAAGTAATATGATGTCTAGGAGTAAACCCTAGTCAATAACATGTTAGATTGTTGGAAAAACTATGAGATTTATGATGATCCATTGATAAGCTAAGTGGGTTTTATGTTAATATGATGAACACTAGGAAATAGATTGTTGATCTAGTGTAAATTGACGATTTTGAAGTGAATTCAGAAATTATAGAAGTTAACCACTTGGTAAGATGGTTAATTTATGTGAAATTTGGGGTAAGAGATAAGCTAGAGACATGATAAATAAACATGTAAAATTCTGCCCTTAAGGTGTTCGTTGAAATGCCTCAAAGAAGGCTCGAAACTAGAATTTTGTAGTTAAAACACCTAGTTGTGATGTTTCGACTATTATGCAAAAAGTGATTAAAGAGAGAGTTCTAAATGTGTTAAACGCGATTAGAACTTTGGTTAAAACGGAGGTCTAAAGATAACGCCTACCGAGTAGTTAAAGAGTGCTAAAACTAGTTGATAACTCGAAAATGCAAATTAGTATACTAATGGGCATTCGACTATTAAAAAGGTCAAACTGACCTATAATACGATAAATAGCGATTTTGATATGAAATACCTAAGGTGGAATAATCGTATTAGAATATGATTAAACTAACCACCTTGAAAACGATGATGATAGTTTGGCGCGTAACAAGCTAGGTGGAAGCTTGGAGTGAAAGCGGGTCAAACAAGTCAAGCATGGAAGAAAAGCGTAGCTCGGACGCAAGGTAAGTGAAACTTACATAATTTTGTAGATTACTTGTTCATTCTATACGTTATAGATGCAATAATGCTAATATTGAAAATATGGATTTCCGACGTGATTGATACGAGTCGGAACATATAAAGATGATAAAAAAACCATGTTTATGGCAAAAAGGGGATTCGGTAATGAAATCCGGGACGGGATGGATGTATGAATTAGAAGTCAAAAACCATGTTTTTGATTGAATAGGCAACGCTGGGCATATAGGCTGAACGGGTCAAATGGTGGTGATAACACCATTTGACAATATCGACTAATGCGATTGTCAAGTCTTGTGTTAACAGGAGCGATTAGCGATTCAGTTAATTTCGCCCACACTAAGTGTGATGATAAAAGCAAGGTATAAATTGGGTCTATACGTTGACCCTAGCCAGGTACGTATGCATACGATTATAGTTAACATACCAACTTGGTCAAATAGGTAGTGAAAGCCCCTCGTAGTAAATGAGGGGCTAATGTCGACTAAAATGCCCTTGAAGGGTAAATTGAGCAACAACTTATAAAGGTTGTTTAGGAACTTATCTTACGATCTTGTAACCTTTAGACGCGCATGAAAGTTGTAGACATAAACTTTCAAGAGTTAAATGCTTAAATTGTGTGTTGCCGCAAAAATAACACCTCCGTAGGATTTAACTCGGAATAAATAGTCCATTTCGTTAAATCCACCACATCCATAGTTGTGGTGGAAGACTAGCTAATAACAAATCGGTGGAACTATGAGGTACATGAGAAATGAGCACCGTCCGTGCTAAAATGGTCGTAAATACCCTTAACGAGTCAAAATACGATTTTAGACGAAAACGGGTAAATAATTGTGTAGAAACCCGTGTTCAGTACTTAATATGATTGACAATATTAGAATTTAAGGGTTCATGATGAATGGTGGTCAAACAAACATGTTTGTTTGATAATCACATAGTCGGGTCGAATATTGTTGAAAAGATAATAAGCCGAAGGCTTAAAAGTCTCAATTTTATTTAATCCGGATGTCAGATCTTAACTCCATATAATGGAGAATTAAATTACAAACATGTAGGAAGAAACGGTAGGTCAAACGGATAAGCGGTTTGAAAGATACGAAAGATTTCGTGTCAAATTACGGCAAAATGGAAAGGTGAGATGCAGGTGCCACCGTAAATTACGGTGCCACCGTAATTTACGGTGGACCTGAAATGGTTTACGGTGAAACACTCCTGATTTACGATGGAAACAAATCAAAACAAGGACTACCGTAAATTACGGTGTCCACCGTAATTTACGGTGGACCCTGTACAAAATGTATTTTTGACCAGTTTAGTTTCCCGGACTTGTTTAGATACGTTTTAAATCACGTATGACTAAAGCATTTCATGTTTTTATGAAATGTAGGTACTTTGTGGAAGCCGGAAGACGATCAAGCTCAACGAAGAACCGAACACGAAACAGTTACATGCTTCCGCACTTCGCCACGTTGTAAATTTTAAACAACGAACTTCGATCACGTTATGTAGAATAAATTATAATTTGTAAAAGTTTTAAATAAACCCGCATTTATATAATATGTGTGGTCTTAACTACACATCTAATTGTGGTATTTACATATAAATTAACTAGAGTGTTACATTTTCAGTCCATTGCGTTTTAGAATGAGTCATTTTTAAGTGTTCTCTGGCCATTGTGTTTTACAAATAAGACATTTCTTTGTGTTTTTGGTGCATTGCGTTTTAGGTAAAACACTTTTTATGTGTTTTCAGTCCATTGCGTTTTAGAAAACAGACATTTTAAGTGTTTTCTGGCCATTGCGTTTTACAAATAAGACATTTCTTTGTGTTTTTGGTGCATTGCGTTTTAGGTAAAACACCTTTTTATGTGTTTATGGTGCATTGCGTTTTAGGTAATACACATTTTTATGTGTTTTCTGGCCATTGCGTTTTACAAATAAGACATTTCTGTGTGTTTTCTGACCATTGCGTTTTACAAATAAGTCATTTCTTTGTGTTTTTTGTGCATTGTGTTTTAGAAAAATGTCATTTTTTAGGTTTTTTTTTTCATTGCGTTTTACATAACTGGTGGTTTTTCTGTTGCGTTTTACGCAACTGGGTTTTAAATTTTTTTTAAATATAGCAATAGTATACTCGTTTTAAAGATAAAAAAAAGCTCGTTTTTTTGGTGCAATTTTTATAAAAAAATAATGTCGTATAAAAAAGTTATTAACGTTTAAAAAATGGGGGGGAATTGGAGGAGAGAGAAACTATTGGCTTGGATTGACTAGAATGTCCTTGAACAAACTCACGCGTCTCTTTTCTTCCTTTTAATTTCCCTGATTTAATCTTAGCCCTTGATTAACTTAATGGATGGTCAAGATCACTTCCTAGCCTTCCTAGCCAAATAAACTTTCTATTGTATCTCCACCCCAATATATATGCAAAACTAATTAAAACTAAAAACATACATGCAAAACTATTTTTTTTTTTTGAAAAACAAATATTTACACATTAGACGATTTTTTGAATTCAAACAAAATTTGCATATTATATGCATGATCTTGTTGATTGTGTGGTTCGGACAATGAGGACGAGCTTTCACGGGCATTATCCTGTATAGCAGGGCTGACGCAATAGGCTTCAGACTCTGCCCAGGCCTAGGGTCACCCAAATTGAAATACCTCCAAATTTATGGTGTGTTTTGTTTATACCAAGCCCAGTTATAAGTAATATTTCAAAAAGCCCATTGAAAGGCCTGCAAACAAAACAACCCATTAGTCCATTACCCAAATTAAAATCCTAAAACCTATTAACCTAGTAACCATAAACAACTGCAGACACACGTATACATACACTAAACTCAGTTATTATCGATTAAGATTTTAGATTTTAATTTTGGAATTCAGTTTTGCCGATTTGGAATTTAGTTTTGGAACTAAATTCAGTTTTGGAACCAATGTCTGTGGATTTGGAATTCAGTTTTGCCGATTTGGAATTCAGTTTTTGTCGATTTGGAATTCAGTTTTGCCAATCTGGAATTTTATCTCAGACACCTCAGTTTTGCGAATTGTTATTGTGGTTGGCTTGGAACGTGGCAGTGTTGCAGTTGCACTAAGGTTAGATATTTTTTTTTTGAGAGTTAGGGCTTATTATTCTTTAATTAATTGCCGATTCAAGTTTTTGTTTAGGTAATTAGGGCTTATTTGCTGATATAATTTTGTTATTTAGGCCTTTGATGATATTGAAAAATTGGCTGATGCGTTACCTCAGAAAGAGTGGGGAACGTATTTGATGATATTGAAGAACACAGGTGTTTATGATAGATTAACTATCGGGCAGTTTATTGAGAAGTTAGAGGGGCAAGATCTAGAACAACAAAAGATAGCCCGGATGAATAGCCCAGGTGGTCAACAAGATGTTAAAATGTACTATAAAGGAAGTGTTCCAGTCTCTGAAGCTGAAAGAAGTCCAAAGATTCAAACCGCTTTCAGTGCTGGAGATTCATCTGAGAAAGCTGATCAGGGTCCAAACAAGATTAGCAGCGGGTTTTCATCGTTTCCAAGTGTGAATCCGAAAGAGACCAACACAGGTTTTCAGTCTCAGAGTACAAAAACCGGAAATGGATATATAATTCAGTGCAACATAGCTCTCAACCTTCCAGAAGGTCAAAGCTTCTCTGAAGACACTGCTAAAGACCATATGGCACTTCTGGGTTCAGTTCTGTTATCCTATGAAGGTCTAGTTGCTGGTAGAATTGGAAATCCTATGCTCACCAAAGAGGATTACGACCAAATAGATGCTGAGGAAATGGAACTTATGGATATCAAATGGTGTCTTGCGAGTGTTCTTCGTCGAGCTGAGAAATTCAAAACTATTACTGGGAGAAATGACTTTCTTGATGCACATGTGTCTACTTTAGGTTTTGATAAATCTAAAGTTACGTGTTTTCGTTGCAGGGAGAAAGGCCATTTCAAGCGGGAATGCAAAGGAAGAGAAGTTAGTGGAGCACAGAATCCATTCGGGAAAGATGACTACTACCGCAAAGCTATCTATCAACAAGTTGGTCAATCCCAGGAACCTCAGACAGCTCATGGAAGAAAAATTGAAGATTCCAAAAGAGCATGTGTGGTAGATTTCAGCTGGAGTGACTACATATCATCTGATGCTACAGCAGAACGAGTTATTGATCAAGATGATGAGAAACTACCAGATGGTTTCAGTTGGGATATGTTTGTAGATGAAAAGGGAGGATTTAAAGCTTTCATTGCAAAGATCGTCCGAGAGCCAAATTTGTTTGCTACACGGATGAGATCTATTGGAGAGATTGTATCTAGTGGTGATGAAAAATCTGTGTCATCAGACAATAGTTCAGATAGTACTGATGGACTTTCAGAACACTCGGGAGATGTTACAGATGGTTCAGATGAAACTGTGCAAGAACAGGATATTGTATTTGACAAAACACCATCGGTTTCTGATGTATCAGATGGTGATTCTGATAAGTCTGTACATTTTGATCAATCACCTGATCTAAGCAGCAGCGATGATGAAGAAGAGAAACATATAAATGTTGCAAAATCTCAATTATCTCCAAATAGTTTTCATTTCTATTTTGCAGAAAAAATGGAGAAACTGAAAGAGGAACAAGTTGAAAAAGATAAACAATCTGAATTTGAAGGTGAATTTCAGAATGTTGAAAGTGTTGTTGAGAAGATTAATGAAAAGGTGATCGAAGTCGAGAAAGTGGTAGAAGTTGTGAAAACAGTCGAAGTTGAAAAAATTATTGAAGTCATCAAGCCTTGTGAGAAGTGTTTGGAAGCCTGCAAAGAGTGTACAGCAAAAGATGAAATCATAGCTGAGTACGAGAAAAAGAAAGAGCAGTTATTGTTCAATCTCAATTATGTGAAGGAATCGTACGATGTATTGAACAAAACAGTTACTGGTCTTCAAAAGGCAAACACAGAAAGAGAACAGGCGATGACAATGATGAATGCAACTTTAATGTCGAAGCAAAAAGCTATAAATTTTTACATTGAAGAAAGTGCCAAATGGAAGCAAGAGTTGGAGAAGGAAAAGATTGAAAATGAGAGGATTAGGAGGTTATTGTTGAGTTATTCTACCTCTGATTATGTTATTGATCGAGTTTACCCAACTGTTGCAGGTATGGAAGCTTTTCAAGACGAGAAGCTAACGAAGAAGAAAGACTGTGGTAAGAAACCGACTGTTAGCTATAACAAGTGTCCGCCTCCAATTTGGGATGGGTATTCACCTAGGAAACCAAATGAGGAAAAGCTTGCAAAAGCAGTCAATATACAGCTTAAAACAGACACAACTGACGTCTTACCAGAAAATATTGATGTGACATTTACATCGTCCGATACCGATCATGAGTCTGTTCTAATAAAAAAGGTGGTCGATCAGGTGTTGGATACTGATGAGGAGACAGAGTTAAAATCTGAGTCTGGAGAGTCAAAGTCGTCTGTCAACAGTCAAAATTCGTCGGTTAAACAGTCGTATAGTAAAGAGTTTTTGTTATCAAAAGCTGATTTGAATGATGAAACATTCGAAGTTGTTTATACTTTGAATGGTTCTGACAAATTATATTACAACAAAGAATTTCCAATTTTTAGTGTTAAAACGGATCTAATCAACAAAACTTTTAAACTTATAGAGGTTAATATTTCTGAGTTGAAAGTTTCACAAAATTTTGAAAAACCTAAAAAATATACTTCCAGAGTTCAGCAGCGTTTAAACAAGAAAAAAGGTTACAATTCTGGTCCTGGTTTTACAAAGAAATCTAACCAAAATCGTAGCTACAAAAAGAAAGGTTTAGGATTTATTCCACTAGAAGATGATAAAAATATGAAAAATTCTAAAAAAATATCTGAATTTGTGACAGGTGGAAGCTCGGAAGACGAACAGCAGAAATCATTTTGGAGACAAACTAACAAAGAGTTTCTAGCTGAAAAGAGAAAGAATGGTACTGGAGTTTTTCATCCGAGAACTGCTCAAATCTGTATGAAATGCAATGAAGCTGGTCACATTGCATCGGATTGTTCAAAAGATTTCAAGGCAAAACAGGGAGCTTCTCAGAGGATGAAAGACAAAGTTGAAGAAAATGCTGAAAAATCCAAAATGTCTAAGAATTCGAAAAATGAAGTTGGAGAATGTTCACAAAAGAACAATTATGAGAAGAAAGGAAAGAACAACCAAGTGTGGGTTGCGAAGAAAGGAGAAGTGAAAGACGGCAATGAATCTGGTTCCACAAAGCCAGATGAGCCACAAGTTATGAAGAAAAGTTCAGAAAATGATGATGTTCTTCCATCATTGAAGTTTGAGGAGGTTATGAAGGAAATTGGAAAGATTGAAATTTCAAATCAATTCTATGATGATGAAAAAGATTTTGATGTTAAGAAAACATTCAACGGGAATGTTAAGAAGATATTTGAGAAAATGTTGAGTGGGAGAGCTAAAGGGGTGAAAGATTTTTATGCAACGAAAAAGGCTACTTACAACCCAACAGCTCAAGAGCTACAGACCATCAAGTCTGAAAAGACTTGGAGGGAAGTTTGCTTCCCAGAATAGTCAGAGGACTACGCCGGAGATCCCAAGTTTATATCGTGGATCATGAATCGGCATCTTTCTTGTATTTGAGAAGTTTGAATATGTGTGTTTAATGTTTGAATGTTTTGTTTGCAGGTTGAAGGACTACGCCGGAGCTTCCAGATGGGTAATTGCGAAGCAGGAATCGGCATTTTGGTTGAAAATGGTAATGTAGAGGTCACATTCCTACAAGTGGTAACCATTGTATCTACAAGTGGTAATCTTGATCCCACAATTGGTAATTGTGGTTAAATTTTGAGATGTTTGGATACTTTGAAGTGTTTACATTTACAAGTGATACAGAAGGTTCTTAGAGGCAAATGGTAAATCAGGGACATTAAATTGTACTTGATTTACTATTCATGACAAAAGATAGACAAGATGATGAACCACATCCCCGTTTTTAAGGTTGATAAACCTACAAGTGGTTGTTATCAACACAAATTCATTTTCCGGAAAAATCATTTTGATTAAAATAAACTTAAGTGTTTTGAAATCTTAATGAGAAAATGATTTGTGATAGGGGGAGTTCAGATTGTTTATGCCTAGTGAATGACGATTTGATGTGATTCAGTGTCAGTTGTCAAGTTTCTGTATAGTTTGTTTTACTTTTTATGTTTCTAGTAGGTAAAAGTCTAGAAGTTTTCAAATTTTCTTTAAAATGTGTTTGCATTTTAGGGGGAGTAGGGAAATTTCAGAAAATCCAAAAACATTTGAAAATTTGAAAAAGCCAAAAACATGATAAAATTCAAAAATGAGTTTTGTTGCGAAAAAGAGGAAATGATAGTACATCAGTGGACTATCACGGCACGCTAAAGAAATGTAAAGTCAAAATGTGATAAACGATCTTACTGCGGATGTGTCAGTAGATTTTCGCACATTTAGTAAATTGAAACGAGATATAAACCTAAAACAAACTTGCTTAATTCGTGGGTAACTATTCTTGGATATATGGGTAACCCCCGAAATCTTGTTTGAAAGGTCCCGTATTCTGAGATACTAGGTCTTTATACTCAGTGATATCTGGGGTATTATCCCGGGACTTCTGCTGTATGGAAGTACTGACCTAGTCCCCGGATAATACTTTCTGCAAATGCTTGAAAAAGCGCCGCCCTCAGCATGCTGATGAAACAATAAAATTGATAGTCGCTGCTGTTGTAATGCAAAAAGATCCTCTAAAGGGGACCCACCTAAAGTCGAGCCGTCATCTCTCTGCTGAACGGAAGTTCTGACCTGAGCTCTCACGGTTTCGCATCTACCCCTTTACAGATATCATCTGTGGTATACTCACCTGTAAGACTGAATATTTGGGATCTGGATACGGGAGTATATTCAAGTGGAGTGATACACAATTAAGTTTAAGTCTCTAAAACATTAATATCGTATCTCGAATCGATTGAAATTTGTGTTGAGAATTTAAGAGGACAAACATACTGACAATCTAGGTAAATTGTTTAAAACTAAAAATGAAATCAAGCTTAACGGTGTTGGTGATTTGTCTCAAAACTGATATGATCCTCTTGCACGAGCTCATAAAAAATATTGTGTGTAAATAGTTTATTTCTGCATTTTATTTTCTCACCTTGAAAAATCCAAAAAGATTTTATGTGTGTTTTAGCATAATTTTGAAAAAGTCAAAAAGATTTTCGACAACTGATATTGGAAAACTGATTTTCAAAATTCCGTGTGCTAAACATGACGAACAGTATTTGAGGGGGAGTGTTTGTATAAATATATGTGTTTTTGATAAATCTAACCTTCTTCAAGTGGTTCATCACAGTTTGAGTCATATGTTGGTGCACAGGTTGTTGATGTATGATGAATCTAGGAAATTTATTTCTGGGTTAAGATTTTGCAGGTAACCAGGTTTCGAAACTGATAGGAGAGAGCCAAGTTTCGATCCTGGAAATCAATTCTAAAAGTTTATAAAGATTAGATTCTGATTCTGAAGATCATAACAAACTGATGATACTGATGAACTTAAGGAATCAAGAGATCTGATCAAGAGAATTAGAGTGTTTGATTGCCAGACAACGATCCTAAAGATGTTGCTGAAGGACAAAAGAATACCAGCAAATCGAGAGGGGGAGTCTGAAGATAGAGAGAATGAGAAAGCCCAGAGACTGATCTAGCCTGACGAGGTGAAGATACAGCGTTAAATTCAGAGTGTGATGACGACTCCATCAACATCTGAGGGGGAGTCTGTTGGTGCACTACATCTGTTGATTTCGTCTAAGTGTCTAGAATCATGTCTTATACCATATTGTATAGCATAGGGCTCGAAATACGAGAAAACAGGAGTCTGTATAGGTTTTAGATTGTCGGGTCGCTTTTAGGGTCATGATATGGTCGGGTCGCTCATTTGTCACCTTGGGTCGCTTATGTGTACATGTATGGACCGCTCATGTGTCACTTGACCACATGAGCGGCTCCAGAACACTATAAATAGGTCCATGAGCGATTCCAGAGAAGAGGTCTTGAATTCCACGCCGAAGCTCTGCCGGTGTGACGTTTGAACTGTAAAACGTTTATATTCAATACAAAAGAGAGTTAAAAGGAAGATCGTGCTATTTCTACTTGTTTTTCTTATTATTCCGCATCTGAAGAACAAGAGCAAATCTCTGAACGACTCGGTTGGGTCAACACACGATCCTACAGAGGGATATCGGGTAACGTTCCGGGGAGGAATGTCAGGTTAATGGGATGTTTGTTATTACACTCATTGTCTATCACATAAGACCCCTTACATCTACCGATAGTTGCCGGGGAGGCAACAAGGTTATTAGTTGATAGCGCTATTAGGTTTGGCACCCTCGCACCGTACCGGGGAGGATGGGCGTGAACTAATTTCCTTAAAGCATGACCAATGTTTTGATAGAGACATTGGGGTTGGGCAAACACATCTTGTAGCCATCTGCGGTAATCGAGTTAATAACAACATCAAATCAAATTATTGAACTATTGAACTGTTTTATACACATATCTGGTAACTAAACGCGTTAACCAAACTTTGAACTCACCAGTGTCGTCTGACACACTTGTCTGCATGCTTGCAGGTCGTTAGGTACTTTGATGGGAACTTGCTGTCTGGAGTAGCTGGAGTGGTCATGGGTCGACTGGAGGGATTCATGTGATTGATTTCTTGATACTATACATTGGTTTTGAAACAGTTTAATCTTGGTTTATTAATTGCTTCCGCTGAACATGTTGGTTTTCATTTAAACATGTTGATGGTATTTTTCATTAATAATTGAGGATTTTATTTAGAAACTTGTATGGGTTCAATGTAATTAGTGGCTCGTTGTTGGTACGTCACACGCCTAACAGGGACTTTCCCTAGGTGGTATTTTGGGGGTGTGACAGTTTGGTATCAGAGCCACTGGTTATAGTGAACTTGGTTTCAAAACGTTTTTATAAAACCAGACTATAACCGAACAGATCCGAAATCGACCATGACACTCAGCTCCAGATTGCAAGGTTCGTCTTTCTCACTTGTTGCATACATTACATGGCTAGTACACATTTGTTTATAACATAGCATACAGACACACACTTGTAACCATAGTATGATTACTTGAATTGCTTGCTTACATTACGGTGCATTGGTAGTATGTCATAGTCTTGGGATTTCTATGATCTTATCGTTTTGATAACCTTTGTTTGGCACTCGAGTTTGGGGAACCATTCGACATGAGTTAGGAGGAGCTGAGATGAGCATGCAAATCACAATATTATTGTGGGTGCACACATAATAATAATGTGGGGTGCATGCGAGTCCCGGTGAGGCTTAACAAGTGAAAAAGGGGTTCCGTTCCGTTATTTAATTGATGTGAAACACAACAGTCCATAGGATCCATAGTAGTGATTGTCTCCTACTCGAACATGATCTTTTCACTTCTCACTGCATCCTTTTGAATCTCGATGCTATCGAGTATTACCTGAACACCCATCTCAACGCCTAGCGAACTATGTAGAATGTTAGGTGCTTGTACGTACATCCCCGAGTTGGATGTTGCAACGACAATGATTTGGTCTATATCTTTCTCACCTTTCTTCGTTTGCTGGAACTTAACGTGTTGACGTCTTAAATCCCAAAGTGCGATCACTTCTGCAACACTATCGCAACATACCGTGTATTACTCAGTCAACTTGCAAGAACGATGGACAAGAGGGTAAACGTAGTACTTTACTGGCTTCAGCATTTGAATGACCCTAGTTACCGGCAACGAACATCAGCGATTTGACTCCAATCGAATCCTTAACCCTAGTCAGCGACTTATGGGAGTCAACTTTTACGAATTAATCGGGACATAAACGATGACAATTAACTATGGTGTGGAATGTGTAACTGCCAGCACAATGAGTAGCGCCTTAGAACGCGGCACGGAATGTGAAAAGATGGACTCTGTTGATGGAAGATTGTAGGGCTTCGTTTCAAGCAACGACATTAGAGGCAACAGTCTCGACAACATCAAGGTACTCGTAATCGAAGCCTACCGTATGGAAACAAAGGTGACTTTGACAAGGATTGACTGTTATTAAGTCAAATGACAACAACCAAGGGAGCGATGATAGTGTTGGGAATCCACGTCACAGTAACAACACTGGTAGTGGTGCGTGTGGAAGGGCATTTATGATTGGCGTGGGCGACGCCAGGATAGTAGCAACGTGGCAGCTCGTTTGGGTAGCAATTTGCTTCGTCTCGGTTCAGCTTAACCCTGATGCTTCTCGAAACCGAACCTGTTGTGGAACTGGGCGATGGCAAGTCAATTGAAACCTCATATGTTCGTTGGCATGCGAACTCGGCCTTGTGGGACAAGCGTTCGGCATCGACTTCCTTCTACTACCCTTGACAGTTTTGATGCAGTAGTTAGTGTGGATTGCTTATCCAGAGATCGCGCAGATGTACCCAGTGAGGAGGAAATTTCGTGTGGAGAACCGTTATCAGTTCTAAAGCATCAGTGTTGTGCAAAGTCTAGCGCCATTTTAGCTATGAAGGCTAGAAGCATCTACGGAGGGATTACTCCGTTATATAGCAACCGTTACCGATGCAAGAGCAAAGGAAAAAGAGGATCGAGGATCCACCAATTGCTCGTGATTCCTTTCGGTGTGCTACCCAAGGAACTTTCAGGTTTACTTCCGCAACTGTTAGGCGAAATCTCAGTCTGATCTCACGTCAGAAGCAGTCCTGACTACAGGTACTCTTACCGTCTTGCGCTAGGAGGGTTGCAAGTGCTGTCTAATCAACTGCAGGAACTGTTGAACAGGAGTTTTGTCGGGCCAATATTTTCGCTTTGGGGAGCCCCAGTTATATCCGTAAAGATAAGCCTTATCGTTGGACATGCATACTGATTATCCAGAACTCAGCAAGATGGCTGTCAAGAACTGTTTGCCTCGACCATGTATTGATGACCTGTTGACCAGTTACGAGGGGCAAGCTCCCACTCGAGGGTTGGCTAACGAACGAACTATCATCAGAGGGAAGTCCAAGGGGAGAATGCTCTTAGAACGGCATATCGAACGCAATGCGGCATTGCGACTTTGTACACCATGATCATCGAGTTAATCAACACACCAGCAACTTCATGGACCACAAGAATCGACCATGTCTGTTGATGACGTTTTGAATCATTACCAGGAGAAAGGAACAACATGGGCGGCATATGTATCCTATTTTAGCGGTCTTGTAGGAGGAGCCATTACGTGCGAAGTCTTGTTAAATGTCACATTTAGATTTGAGAGACACATTTTGGTCGTATAAACAACGAAGTGGGAATACACGTGGATCTCGCTAAGGTCCATTTTGTTAGAAACTGATCAACACCAAAGATCCCTTCGAGGATACAACAATTTCTTGGTCTCACTAGATACTATCGCAGATTCATCGCAGAATTTTTCGAAGATCGCGCAACTCTAACCTCTTTAGCACAGCAGGGTGCTGTGTATTCATGGGAGACAAAACAGGAGAACGTTTTTTTAGTTTTCGAATTCCAACTCTGCAATGCACTGAGCATCGCTTCTATCCGAATCAGAGTCCCAGTTACACACCGATTGCAACACGGATTGCAACACGAGAGGGTGATGACTTACGTGATGGAGTTACGAAGAGGAACTGCATGACACACAATCTGCGGTGGAAACCGTGGTCTTTGGATTTAAGATGAAGGCATTACTTGGACGGTACCGAATGTACTACTTAGACCGATCGCAAGGGCCTCCCATATACCTGGGTTTCGAAAGAGCTAAATCAGTTAATGGCATCGCTGGATGGAACTTTTGGATGATTACGACTGTGAAACTTGAATGAGCACGAGTTTTGCAGCTCACTATCGACTCTAACCTACCTGATCAGACTCGCTGTGTTCAAACTGGAGAACTAAAGGAAGAAGATTTTCAAGTTGAATCCATGCGGGGCATGGAGAAGCAACCTTTGACAGATCGGATGATATTCGCCACCTCAAGGAGCGAATGGGGATCTAATTATACGACAACTTTTGGGAACTTGTATTGAGCAAGCATACCGGCTTCGATATTCTAACCGTCTGGGTTTTGACAAGAGATATTGGGATCTATAAATCTTGCACTAGTGATCGGGCATGAAGGCCCACCTGGCAATGTTTGTGACTAATGTTTGACTTGTGGGAGAGTAAAGGTGACTATCAGCAACGTTTTGGGAACAGACTACCATGGATTTGTCACTGGACTACCTGGAACTCAGAACAGAAATAACTTCATTTGGGTGCTCGTTGATTGTTGCCTGTAATCGGTACACTTCCTTGCAAACAAGGAAGATTGTCAAGTCTTCGCATCCTCCAAATAACTAATTGCAAAGGGCGGTTTTAGGCACGAGGTGCCAACTTCTGTTACTTCTGATTTTGATCTATACCTGTCTACGTTAGACATTACACAACACTCTTGGTTCCCGTTTGGACATGAGCATTACTTATCACCATAGGGCAAATGGTCGGAGTAAAGGAAACCCCCTGACACTCAAAGACATGCTGCGAGCATGTGTGGGATTGACTTGGTGAAAACTGGAAGGACACATACCTTTGGCTGAGTTCTACAGCGGCAGTTACCATTCTACTATTCAGACAGCTCTGTTTGAGGTATTGCATGGACAGTGTCACCAACCTCTTTATTAGATTAAGGTGGTTGACAACGCAATCACAGGTCCACGACTTGTACTTGAAACTCTTGGGAAGATTGCTTGGATCGGAAATCGTTTGGCGGCAACGAGTGACCGTCAGGAAAGCTGATAGGCTTAGGAAACACAGGAAGATCGCTGTAAGCCATCGTATCATGTTGAAAGTCTCACCCTGGGAGGGTGTGGTACACTTGGGAAACGTTGCGAGCTTAACCTTCATCACTTTGGGCCATACAACACTCTGGGAAGAATAGATAACGTGACTTACAAACTCGGGATATCTGACGAATTGGGTAATGTGCACAATTCCATTTAAGTCTTGAATTTAAGGCAGTGTTTGTCTGATGGAACGTTTGTGATTTCTTTGTCATTTAAACGCAATGATCAAAGGAAGCTTTGGTGTCCTTAACTTATTTAAACGGTGGAATCAACTTCTGACATCATTGGCGAATTTCGGGACGAAATTCCCTTTCAAGTTGGGGATGATGTGGCACCCGACTGACTTCACGACCCTGTTTCTACAATTTGGTTTACGTTGTGTCTGCGTAGTTATCTGAATTATTAGTGATTGTGTGTAATGCTTGATTATTATGTGTGTAGTGTTGCATATAGTTTAATTTGAGTTTCTATCGCTTCACCCCTCTGTGCTTACTTGTCAAATTTCGGGACGAAATTTCTTTCAAGTTGGGGATGATGTGACAACCCGGATAATAAAGGTTAGCATCGCTTGAAATCCCACAACTTTTAGCGTGTACCTCTATACATGAAATTGTTAAACGTTTTGTGTGTCATTCAACTGATTTAGACAACCAAATGAGTTGGGCCGCGTACAGCCGCATACATTTGGGCCACATATTTACATTTCATCGGATCACTAAATTCACAACATGGACTAACCGAGCCCATTACACACCTTGTGTATTTCCATTCTGATCTCGGACCAAGTTCTTGACCACCGGCCCACTTGTTTTATTTGGTATTATAATATAATGTTATGTAAACCCCTTCTTACATCTCATAATGTCGATACAACAAACCCTACGTCTTGTTCTGATTGGAGACGACAGTAGCAGAACTCCTCCCCCTCGAGGCATTCTCCTGGTGGATCGAGTCATTCGGTTAGTAATATCATTATATCATTAGTTTCCTTGTTTTGTGGGCTTAATATCTTGTAACATTAGTACATATGATATGCTTTGAAAGTGCAGCCAATTTGATAATGATCACTTCATGTTGTCGGCCATTATGTTTCAAGTTTGCATGAGAATGGTTAGTTGACATGTGATTGCTAATAGCTTGATATGTGTGCAGCTTATTAATGCCGATGCATGTGTATATGTGGGTTAAATCCGATGGGGTCATGAGTCGATGTGTGTATATATATACATATATATATATATATATATATATATATATATATATATATATATATATATATATATATATATATATGCGGGTTAAATCTGATGGGGTCATGAGTCGATGTATGTATACATGTGGGTATAAAATCCAAATTGTGAGAAAGATTATGTCATGATATGATTAGACAAATGCTTAGGGTTTCTTGTTAGCCAATATTAGTAAGAAACAAACTCGTATTAAACTAACTGTTAGAAGGGTTATGTGAGGTGGGTTGCAATAGACCTTGTAACTAAATAAATTGTGATGTTGAATGGTTAATAATTATGTTGATTATGTTTGTTATGACATGGGCCGATGATCTAGGATCCTAGTTAACATGTTGAGAGCTAGTGTTGTTTACATGATTCTTATAAGATTATCAAGTTGTTAACAAAGAAATTGAATCGAGTGATTTGGACCAGCAGCATACCGGGTAACGGAGACAGAAAAGGGCTGCTGATCCATAAGCCTGTGGACGGCTTCGTGACCTCGGGTCACCAGCCAAGTCCATTTCGCTGTTTGTTGTCGGGCCGAATAAGTGGGCCTGTCCAATGGGCATGATAGCGGGCCGTACAACCGCTGATAACTTTGGTTGTGCTCAAACCCAACCGGGCCTAAGTAGGCCTACGTGCTATGTTGGTTATTGTGTTGGTGATTTTATGTTCAATGCTTGTTGGGCCGGTTGGTTTGGGTATTATGGAATGGGCTGCATCTTAATTCAAATAGTGCATTGTGTTGTCGAGTGTTGTTTAGTCGGCAATGCTTGTGATACGAAACCACTTGTGATCCGAATGTGAATGGTGTATTATGTGAACTTGTATCGTAAATGTACTACGACCAGAATGCGTGTAGGACATACGTGATGTTATATGTGGTTGTTTACTGCTTGAGTAATTTGTGTGACTAGATACGTGAATTGTGAATTCATGAAACTGACTGTCTCTGGTAACCACGATAGGGTTTGGTTGATCAACTATTAAACAAGTATTTAGTCTAACCGAGCAAACCGAAGGTGAGTTCACTGCTCTTTTCCAAGCATGCATCCCGGGGAGGGATATCGGGTAACGTTCCGGGGAGGAACGTCAGGTTAATGGGATGTTTGTTATTACACTCATTGTCTATCACATAAGACCCCTTACATCTACCAATAGTTGCCAGGGAGGCAACAAGGTTATTAGTTGATAGCGCTATTAGGTTTGGCACCCTCACACCGTACCGGGGAGGACGGGCGTGAACTAATTTCCTTAAAGCATGACCAATGTTTTGATAGAGACATTGGGGTTGGGCAAACACATCTTGTAGCCATCTGCGGTAATCGAGTTAATAACAACATCAAATCAAATTATTGAACTGTTGAACTGTTGAACTGTTTTATACACATATCTGGTAACTAAACACGTTAACCAAACTTTGAACTCACCAGCGTCGTCTGACACACTTGTCTGCATGCTTGCAGGACGTTAGGTACTTTGATGGGAACTTGTTGTCTGGAGTAGCTGGAGTGGTCATGGGTCGACTGGAGGGATTCATGTCATTGATTTCTTGATACTATACATTGGTTTTGAAATAGTTTAATCTTGGTTTATTAGTTGCTTCCGCTGAACATGTTGGTTTTCATTTAAACTTGTTGATGGTATTTTTCATTAATAATTGAGGATTTTATTTAGAAACTTGTATGGGTTCAATGTAATTAGTGGCTCGTTGTTGGTACGTCACACGCCTAACAAGGACTTTCCCTAGGTGGTATTTTAGGGGTGTGACATGGATGGTAAAGTTTCAGAGTGCATCCGACAGTTCATTCATGCTGTTAACACACATGAAGAAACACATTTAAATTAAAATTTTATTTATTATAACTTAAATTTTCACAGAATCACAAAATGGAAAGCAGAAAAATTAAGTATTTCTAAATACTGATACCACCTTTTTCTGTCACGGCCCCTGACCCGGTATTACCCGGTTCAGAAGCCGCGGGACAGAAACCCGTGGTATTGATATTTAATTTGGCAGCGGAAATTTTAGCAGAATCGTTTAAACTGAAAATACCCGATTATTTTATTTCAAGTTTCGGGATAAATCCCGTAATTTACAATAAAGGAATTTCACTGGGAAATCCCCTGATTACAAAACATGTTTATTTATTTACTGAGCCACTTCATTCAAGCTGGTAGTGCTACGCGACACTTTTCCTTGTTCACAGTAAATCACCTGAAACATGTTTAAAAAGATTTTATCAGCGGGAAATACTGGCGAGTCATTCAATATGCACAAAACAACACATTGTTATAAATTACAGTATTAAGGGCGATTACAATGTTTATATCAACCAATTACCCAACGGTATTTGTCACTCGACCGTATCTGTGACTATGGTCTTATCATCCATTGGCTAACCCGTTGTCCAATGGTGACGGTTATCAAGTAATGTATACAAAACCCCATACACCGGTTGTAACTGAAGACTACAAAGACTTAATCCCTATAATTATACGACAACTTTTGGGAACTTGTGTTGAGCAAGCATACCGGCTTCGATATTCTAACCGTCTGGGTTTTGACAAGAGATATTGGGATCTATAAATCTTGCACTAGTGATCGGGCATGAAGGCCCACCTGGCAATGTTTGTGACTAATGTTTGACTTGTGGGAGAGTAAAGGTGACTATCAGCAACGTTTTGGGAACAGACTACCATGGATTTGTCACTGGACTACCTGGAACTCAGAACAGAAATAACTTCATTTGGGTGCTCGTTGATTGTTGCCTGTAATCGGTACACTTCCTTGCAAACAAGGAAGATTGTCAAGTCTTCGCATCCTCCAAATAACTAATTGCAAAGGGCGGTTTTAGGCACGAGGTGCCAACTTCTGTTACTTCTGATTTTGATCTATACCTGTCTACGTTAGACATTACACAACACTCTTGGTTCCCGTTTGGACATGAGCATTACTTATCACCATAGGGCAAATGGTCGGAGTAAAGGAAACCCCCTGACACTCAAAGACATGCTGCGAGCATGTGTGGGATTGACTTGGTGAAAACTGGAAGGACACATACCTTTGGCTGAGTTCTACAGCGGCAGTTACCATTCTACTATTCAGACAGCTCTGTTTGAGGTATTGCATGGACAGTGTCACCAACCTCTTTATTAGATTAAGGTGGTTGACAACGCAATCACAGGTCCACGACTTGTACTTGAAACTCTTGGGAAGATTGCTTGGATCGGAAATCGTCTGGCGGCAACGAGTGACCGTCAGGAAAGCTGATAGGCTTAGGAAACACAGGAAGATCGCTGTAAGCCATCGTATCATGTTGAAAGTCTCACCCTGGGAGGGTGTGGTACACTTGGGAAACGTTGCGAGCTTAACCTTCATCACTTTGGGCCATACAACACTCTGGGAAGAATAGATAACGTGACTTACAAACTCGGGATATCCGACGAATTGGGTAATGTGCACAATTCCATTTAAGTCTTGAATTTAAGGCAGTGTTTGTCTGATGGAACGTTTGTGATTTCTTTGTCATTTAAACGCAATGATCAAAGGAAGCTTTGGTGTCCTTAACTTATTTAAACGGTGGAATCAACTTCTGACATCATTGGCGAATTTCGGGACGAAATTCCCTTTCAAGTTGGGGATGATGTGGCACCCGACTGACTTCACGACCCTGTTTCTACAATTTGGTTTACGTTGTGTCTGCGTAGTTATCTGAATTATTAGTGATTGTGTGTAATGCTTGATTATTATGTGTGTAGTGTTGCATATAGTTTAATTTGAGTTTCTATCGCTTCACCCCTCTGTGCTTACTTGTCAAATTTCGGGACGAAATTTCTTTCAAGTTGGGGATGATGTGACAACCCGGATAATAAAGGTTAGCATCGCTTGAAATCCCACAACTTTTAGCGTGTACCTCTATACATGAAATTGTTAAACGTTTTGTGTGTCATTCAACTGATTTAGACAACCAAATGAGTTGGGCCGCGTACAGCCGCATACATTTGGGCCACATATTTACATTTCATCGGATCACTAAATTCACAACATGGACTAACCGAGCCCATTACACACCTTGTGTATTTCCATTCTGATCTCGGACCAAGTTCTTGACCACCGGCCCACTTGTGTTATTTGGTATTATAATATAATGTTATGTAAACCCCTTCTTACATCTCATAATGTCGATACAACAAACCCTACCTCTTGTTCTGATTGGAGACGACAGTAGCAGAACTCCTCCCCCTCGAGGCATTCTCCTGGTGGATCGAGTCATTCGGTTAGTAATATCATTATATCATTAGTTTCCTTGTTTTGTGGGCTCAATATCTTGTAACATTAGTACATATGATATGCTTTGAAAGTGCAGCCAATTTGATAATGATCACTTCATGTTGTCGGCCATTATGTTTCAAGTTTGCATGAGAATGGTTAGTTGACATGTGATTGCTAATAGCTTGATATGTGTGCAGCTTATTAATGCCGATGCATGTGTATATGTGGGTTAAATCCGATGGGGTCATGAGTCGATGTGTGTATATATATACATATATATATATATATATATATATATATATATATATATATATATATATATATATATATATATATATATATATATATATATATATATATATATATGCGGGTTAAATCTGATGGGGTCATGAGTCGATGTATGTATACATGTGGGTATAAAATCCAAATTGTGAGAAAGATTATGTCATGATATGATCGTGCCTGTTAGACAAATGCTTAGGGTTTCATGTTAGCCAATATTAGTAAGAAACAAACTCGTATTAAACTAACTGTTAGAAGGGTTATGTGAGGTGGGTTGCAATAGACCTTGTAACTAAATAAATTGTGATGTTGAATGGTTAATAATTATGTTGATTATGTTTGTTATGACATGGGCCGATGATCTAGGATCCTAGTTAACATGTTGAGAGCTAGTGTTGTTTACATGATTCTTATAAGATTATCAAGCTGTTAACAAAGAAATTGAATCGAGTGATTTGGACCAGCAGCATACCGGGTAACGGAGACAGAAAAGGGCTGCTGATCCATAAGCCTGTGGACGGCTTCGTGACCTCGGGTCACCAGCCAAGTCCATTTCGCTGTTTGTTGTCGGGCCGAATAAGTGGGCCTGTCCAATGGGCATGATAGCGGGCCGTACAACCGCTGATAACTTTGGTTGTGCTCAAACCCAACCGGGCCTAAGTAGGCCTACGTGCTATGTTGGTTATTGTGTTGGTGATTTTATGTTCAATGCTTGTTGGGCCGGTTGGTTTGGGTATTATGGAATGGGCTGCATCTTAATTCAAATAGTGCATTGTGTTGTCGAGTGTTGTTTAGTCGGCAATGCTTGTGATACGAAACCACTTGTGATCCGAATGTGAATGGTGTATTATGTGAACTTGTATCGTAAATGTACTACGACCAGAATGCGTGTAGGACATACGTGATGTTATATGTGGTTGTTTACTGCTTGAGTAATTTGTGTGACTAGATACGTGAATTGTGAATTCATGAAACTGACTGTCTCTGGTAACCACGATAGGGTTTGGTTGATCAACTATTAAACAAGTATCTAGTCTAACCGAGCAAACCGAAGGTGAGTTCACTGCTCTTTTCCAAGCATGCATCCTGGGGAGGGATATCGGGTAACATTCCGGGGAGGAACGTCAGGTTAATGGGATGTTTGTTATTACACTCATTGTCTATCACATAAGACCCCTTACATCTACCAATAGTTGCCAGGGAGGCAACAAGGTTATTAGTTGATAGCGCTATTAGGTTTGGCACCCTCACACCGTACCGGGGAGGACGGGCGTGAACTAATTTCCTTAAAGCATGACCAATGTTTTGATAGAGACATTGGGGTTGGGCAAACACATCTTGTAGCCATCTGCGGTAATCGAGTTAATAACAACATCAAATCAAATTATTGAACTGTTGAACTGTTGAACTGTTTTATACACATATCTGGTAACTAAACACGTTAACCAAACTTTGAACTCACCAGCGTCGTCTGACACACTTGTCTGCATGCTTGCAGGACGTTAGGTACTTTGATGGGAACTTGCTGTCTGGAGTAGCTGGAGTGGTCATGGGTCGACTGGAGGGATTCATGTCATTGATTTCTTGATACTATACATTGGTTTTGAAATAGTTTAATCTTGGTTTATTAGTTGCTTCCGCTGAACATGTTGGTTTTCATTTAAACTTGTTGATGGTATTTTTCATTAATAATTGAGGATTTTATTTAGAAACTTGTATGGGTTCAATGTAATTAGTGGCTCGTTGTTGGTACGTCACACGCCTAACAAGGACTTTCCCTAGGTGGTATTTTAGGGGTGTGACATGGATGGTAAAGTTTCAGAGTGCATCCGACAGTTCATTCATGCTGTTAACACACATGAAGAAACACATTTAAATTAAAATTTTATTTATTATAACTTAAATTTTCACAGAATCACAAAATGGAAAGCAGAAAAATTAAGTATTTCTAAATACTGATACCACCTTTTTCTGTCACGGCCCCCGACCCGGTATTACCCGGTTCAGAAGCCGCGGGACAGAAACCCGTGGTATTGATATTTAATTTGGCAGCGGAAATTTTAGCAGGATCGTTTAAACTGAAAATACCCGATTATTTTATTTCAAGTTTCGGGATAAATCCCGTAATTTACAATAAAGGAATTTCACTGGGAAATCCCCTGATTACAAAACATGTTTATTTATTTACTGAGCCACTTCATTCAAGCTGGTAGTGCTACGCGACACTTTTCCTTGTTCACAGTAAATCACCTGAAACATGTTTAAAAAGATTTTATCAGCGGGAAATACTGGCGAGTCATTCAATATGCACAAAACAACACATTGTTATAAATTACAGTATTAAGGGCGATTACAATGTTTATATCAACCAATTACCCAACGGTATTTGTCACTCGACCGTATCTGTGACTATGGTCTTATCATCCATTGGCTAACCCGTTGTCCAATGGTGACAGTTATCAAGTAATGTATACAAAACCCCATACACCGGTTGTAACTGAAGACTACAAAGACTTAATCCCTATAATTATAACTTTGAAAATAAATAGGGTTTTGGAAACAATTTGGGAAAAAGATAATGACTCACATTGCAAGTTTAACTGCACAAAGTTTTGCCTACTGATTAAGCCTGGTAACCTAGTTAAATAATGCAAACGAAACTAGGTTAGTAACTTAATACAACATTTATGATAAATTCACGAAATCAAAACCCTCATGACGAATGACAAAGTATAGCCCGAATTCAGGCAGCACTTAAACATCCATCGGATTGGTTTCAATCGATCGGACATGGTATCGAGTTATTACCCTGTTGTCGTAGTAGAGATTCGGGACTCTGTGTGTTTTTTAATGAAACAGTGTATAACTTCTCGTACATAACTAATTTTTTTATCGTGACATCGTCTCCATGCAAGTGCCAAACCCCTACTATATATACTGAAAATTAGCCTCCCCCGCGTGTCGCGCCAGGCTCCCTAGCCTCTGCGCGTGTCGCGATAACGACCAGTTTAGGCTAGGGGTGCCTGGTGTCCTGCTTAGCCTTGCTGAGTCAGTTTGAACGAAAATTTGAGAGTTATCTTCGTTTTATGATGATAATTATCAATTAGGGGATACCCCTCTTGAGTTTTAGGGGGCCCTGATCCTAGTTTTGACCGTTTTAAAAATTATGGGTCGTGCCATACCACTTGGGGGTCTCAATTGGGGTTTCCTAATGTGCACTATTAAAATAAGAAATAATAATTTTGGCAAGGGTTGTTACAGCGATACGTTGGACTTTTCAAAATTACCGAGCGGATCGGTAAGGTAGTTTACAAACTTAATACTTGTGAGGGTTTAAACAACATTCTATCCGGTCATCGCTTAATCTAGCGTATCGTACCGTTTTCATTATTATAAGTTAACCGGTCCAAGTCTATGACTTAAATAGGATCCGTTAACATTCTAGTTGGTTATTGTACCATTCATTCCAGACTAAGGCATTCCAGTAGATTGCACCGTGCTTAGTTAATTGATATATTGGATGTGCTTATTATATATCTTGCATTGTAAGATTATTAAGCCAGGTAAATACTCTTAACCTATTTTCCCTATACGGGCCTGGGATACGGTAAATTATTACTGTTGGTCGGGTATGGGATCATATGTCGGAATGTGACTAGAAAATCTGCATAACCCGTTTTAATTTGTTTTGCTTGAGAACTTAAACAATGGGGGTTAACGCGAACGTGTCCTGGATATCCACGGCTCATTTAATTGCAAATGGCCATGACTTAAGCATGTGGTGTAGGCATACACCTGACAGATGCTAATGCTATTATAAAATATTTTTCTACCCATATTGGGGATACCCTTTATGGGTTAAAGTGGCGTGTCGGTTAATCATGATTGTTTAAATGTAGGCATCTCCATTTTAAATAACTTTATGAAAAACTAACTGTTGAACTTGATTCTCTCAAATCAACTTTTGAAAATACAAAGTTTAATTTAAAAAAAAATTGACGTTTCTAGTGAAAAAGTTGAGAACATGATAAATAAGCAGTTACAGTTCAGTAAGAAAGACACTAGGAATAAGGGTTTGGGATTCGTGTTCATTCCTCCACCATACAATCATTCCTATACCTCTATTCCTATGACTGAAGAGAAGATTGCCAACATGTCTGACATTGTCACACCCTAACCGATGGCGGAATCATCGGGGCGTGGCACTGAGCGAAACAGATTGTTCAAGAGAATCCACAACAACTATTAAGTGACAATATCTTTAATGTTAATATCCCATACTACTAACAGATAAAGCAAAAACATTTATTACAGATATCAGTCTCATAAACAAAATACTGTTCTGACAACTCAGATTTCTTATTCGGTGGGTTCCTAGACTTCCTACTTGATTCAGCAAAGCATTGCATCCTATCAACCTGTCACATACGTTAAAATAAAGTCAATACATAAAATGTAAAGGTGAGTACACAAGTTTGCATAGCATATAGTAGAGAAAGCGTTTGCGCATAACCAGCATGTATCACGTAATGGGCGAAGCATGAAACTATCTAACAATGAAACAACTTAACCACGAGACTGGGGTTGTAGAGTATGCGCAATACATGTCCAGCGGACACGTGAAGTAAAGTGATGTGATCCCTAACAACCCTTATCCATGACAGGTGCTGAGTCCAAACTGTAGTACTATCATTGCTAGAGGCGGTATAGTGTATGTTGGTGCACTTACGTCTGTCGACTGCGTCTATCATCGAGTCTTAGAGTTGGACAGAACAGACATGACACGGAAACCTAGAAATAGCTGATTGTAGTAGGTTCGCTTTTATGATCTTACCTAGGTCCGCTTTTATGTCAGTCTTAATCTGGTTCGCTTTTGTGTCATGTTTAGGTTCACTTATAAGTCATGTTGCCAGGTCCGCTTTTAGGACATGTTGTAGGTCCGCTTATATGTGCGTGTACATATTAGCGAACCCAACCAACTATATATAGGAGGTTGTTTAGAGCGAACTAGTTAGCTAGAAAGACACATAGTTGAAGGTGTAATTGTTCCGGCATGCTGCTGAAGTGCTGTCAAACATTGTATTTGAGTTCAATATCAATAATACAGCAAGTTTAAAGTGAATCCAGCTAGAATAGCACCAAATCATCAGTTTCCGCCTCTTGATTTGGATAGGAATTTCTCTGATCGACTCAAACAGGGCCGAACGCGATCCTACAAGTGGTATCAGAGCTCAGGAGGAGGAGTTCTTGCCATTTTAGGTCGATTTCATCTAGTTTTCTACACTTTCTTCACGTTTTCAAAATTTTTTATGGTAAAACCGGCTCAAAATCACACATTGCACTCGGATTCATGGATTAATAAACCCTTGAAGTTTTCAGATCTAAAATCAATCTAGAAAGTAAGTTTTTAGGAGATTCGCTCATACGAACTTGTTCGAAAAGTGACGTCAGCAAAACATCTAGTTCGCTTTTAGTGACAGTATTTTACGGGTCCGTTCGAAAGGTTCGCTGATCTGATCAATTATGGTTCGCTCCAAGTTACATTTTAGGTCCGCTCGAAGTGCACATCTGGTCCGCTCGAACTGCAATTCTGGTTCGCTCGAAGTGCAAAATCTGGTCCGCTTTTAAGTCACATATGAGATTCGCTTCTAGTGACAAGACTGGTCCGCTTTTGTGGTCAATTCTGGTTCGCGTTTACGACACTTGACCATTTCGCTTTTGAGACAATTACAGTTTTGCTTTTGTGACAGTTCGCTTATTTGATCAGTTTGTACAAGTTTTGAGATTGTTGTGATATTTGGATATTTGAACAATGGATACTGAATTTTATAACGCTTTTGCAACACCTATGTCAGTGACTCAAAGTGCTATGATTGAAAATGAAACCAGAACATCTCAGAAACCACCCAAACTCATGGATATTGATGACTATAACGTGTGGTCTGAACGTTTTGGAAATTGGGTCGAAGCTTATCATCTAGATGCGTGGGAACACACTGAAGAGCCATATGTTAGACCAGTTACAAATGGTGTATAGCAAACAATTCGAGAAATGAGTACAAATGACAAAAAGAAATACCGTGATGAGAAACTTATGGCGAGTCTACTTCAGCAAGCAATAAAATAAGACATTCTGATCTTGCTTCAACATGATGGAACTACATATTCGATTTGGACAGAGTTGGAAGCAAAGTTTATTGGAAGTGATGATATGCTTAAGAATAAAAAATCTCTCATGAAGAAAGAATTCGATTTATTTCGTGGTTTAAAATATGAAAAAACCAAGCAGATTATTGATAGATATTGTAACTTAGTGAGAAATATGACAAAACTTGGTATTAAGAAAGATACTGATGAATTAGTTGAAAAACTTGCAGATGCACTTCCACACGAAACATGGGGAACATTTCTAATGATGTTGAGATCTAACAGAAAAGATTACAAAGCTATGACATTGGGAGATTTCATCAAGCATCTGAAGCTCAGGAGATGGAGCAGAGGAAGATAGCCAGAATGAAAAATTATGATGGAGAACAGGATATCAGTTTGTACTACAAGAGTGGCTCTACTGATTCTACAAAGTATTCTCCAAAGATCGAAACTGCTTACAGTGTTAAAGATTCTCCTGAGAAGAAGGCATCTCAAGGATCAAACAGCACAAGATTTTCTTCATACGATCCTAACATCTCTGTAACAAAGAATGGTAGAAAACTTCAGTGTAACATTGTGTTAAGCCTTGAAAATGATCAAGACTACACTGAAGAAATTGCAAAAAAATCAAATGTCTTTGTTAGGGATGATTTTAGAGTCTTATAGTTTCTTTGTTGCAGGAAAGATCGGAAATCCAATGCTCAAGAAAGAGGATTACGATCAAATTGATGCTGAGGAAATGGAATTGATGGATATCAAATGGTGTATGGCGAGTGTGATGAGACGTGCTGAAAAGTTTTAACAAATTACAGGCCGTGATGATTTTCGTTATGCAAACATTTCAGTTTTGGGTTTTGATAAATCTAAAGTTACGTGTTTTCGTTGCAGGGAGAAAGGGCATTTCAAGAGGGAGTGCAAAAATCGTGAAGCTACCGGAGCCCAGAATCCTTTCGGAAACAACGACTATCACAAGAAGGCCATCTATCATCAAATCACACCACCAGCACAGCAACAGGCACAAACTGCTCAAGGGAGAGATGTGGTTGATAAAAAGACATGTGTTGTTAGTCAGGGAAAATATGATAATTTTACTTGGGAAAAGTATCTTTCGAAAGATAGCAAAGGGTGTTGGGCTGAACAAGATGATGAGAAGTTGGCTGAAGGTTTTACCTGGGATGATTTTTGTCCGGATCAAGATCTCACGGCCAAAGAGATGTCCAAAAACATTTCTCATGCTTTCTTTGCTAATGCTTATGATTTGAAATGTGCAGAAAGAACCAGGAAAGTCATGGAAGCTGCTGAAGCAAGACGTAGAAAGCAAGAAGAACTAAAGAAGAATGAAGTTCCAAAGAAAATTGAAAAGAGAACTTGTTTTCAATGCAAAATTGCTGGTCATGTGGCAAAGGATTGTCCGAAGACATTCAAGCCAAAACAGGAAGTCTCTGGGAAAATGAAAGAAAAAGTTGTTGAAAAGACTGAACTGTCAACCCGGAAGTTTACTGGCTTTGAAAATTCAACTTTTGAGAAAGGAGAATGTTCAAAGAGTGCTTCAAAAAGGAAAGATAATATGCCAAATAAAAAATGGGTTGTGAAAGGTTCAGGTAATAGTTCTAGTGATGAATCTGATTCCATAAAATCAGAGGACCCACGTGTTGACAAAAAGGTTGAAAAGAAAGTTCCGATAGTGGACGATGTGAATTTTCCGCCACTGAATGCTAAAAATTACAAATCCAAAATCGGAAAAGTTGAAATTTCAAATCAGTTTTATTCTGACAAGAAGAAATTTGATGTTGAAAAAACTTTCAACAAAAATGTGAAACGTATCTTTGGACAAATGGTCAACGGTAAGGCCAAAAGCATTAAAGATTTTTATGCTTCCAAATGACGTATTTACAAGCCTGTTGAAAGTAAAGATAAAGAAGATGTTGTTACACCCAAGGAAGGTCAGGCTTGGGTGGATATATTTTTCAAAGAATAAAAACCTGACTTGCCGGAGATCCCAAGTTGGTATCGTGGATCATGAATCGGCATCCTTCTTAATCTATGTTTGAGGTTTTGCAGGACTTGCCGGAACTCCCAGGTTTGTAAGCGAGGAGTAGGAATCGGCACCTTGAGAATTCAACCAAAAGATGGTAATTGGTTGAAAAACAGGTTTGAAAAGCTTAATTGCTAAACCTACAAGTGTTTGTGGTTGTCATAAGTGGTTTAGAATGAGAACTAGTTGATCTTACAAGTGGTTAAATTAAGGTCATTAAATTGAACTTGAGTTAACTATCATTCATAAATTTGGTAAACAATATGATGATGTGAACCCCAATTTTACAAAGGTAAAAACAACTAAACTTATTTTCCGGAAAAACCATTCTGATTAAAACAAACTTGTGTGTTTTGAAATCATTATGGGAAAATAGTTTGTTGTGAGGGGGAGTTCTGATTGTTTAAGCCAAACGGATGGAGAATTGAGGCAATTCGATATCAGTTGTCATGTTCTGTACAGTTTGTTTTCAATTTTTTTACTAGATGTATTTGAATTTTAGGGGGAGTAAGAAATTTTAGAAAATCCAAAAACATCAGAAAATTTGAAAAAGACAAAAACATGATAAAACTGAAAAATGAGTTTTGCTGCATAAAAGAGGAAATGATAGTACATCAGTGAACTATCACAGCACGCTAAAGACTTGTAAAGTCAAAATGTGATAAACAATCTTACTGTGGATGTGTCAGTAGGTTTTCGCACATTTAGTAAATTGAAACGAGATATAAACCTAAATTCGAACTTGCTTAATTCGTGGGTAACTATTCTTGAATATATGGGTAACCCCAGAAATCTTGTTTGAAAGGTCCCGTATTCTGAGATACTAGGTCTTTATACTCAGTGATATCTGGGGTATTATTCCGGGACTTCTGCTGTATGGAAATACTGACCTAGTCCCCGAATAATACTTTTTGCAAAAAGCTTTGAAATATAAGCTCGCCCTCAGCAATCTGATTAAACAATAAAATTGATAATCTTTGCTGTTGTAATAAAAGATCCTCTAAAGGGGACCCACCTAAAGTCGAAGCCGTCATCTCTCTGCGTATACGGAAGTATCGACCTGAGCTCTCACGGCCCTCGCACATTACCCCTTTACAGATATCAGTTGTGGTATACTCACATGTAAGACTGAATATTGGGATCTAGATACAGGAGTATATTCAAGTGGAGTGATACTCAATTAAGTTCAAGTCTTTAAAACATTAATACTGTATCTCGAATCAATTGAAGTCTGTGTGAAAATTTAAGTGGACAAACATACTGACAATCTAGGTAAATTGTTTAGAACTTAAAATGTTTAAAGCTTAACGGTGTTTGTGATATATTTTATAACTGATATGATCCTCTTGCACGAACTCACAAAAATATTATCTGTAAATATTTCGTGTCTGCATTTACTTTTATTCAGAAAATCCAAAAAGATTTTTGGTGTGTTTTAGCATAAAATTTTGAAAAATCAAAAAGATTTTCGACAACTGGTGTTGAGATACTGATTTTCGAAATTCAAAGTGCTAAACTTGAAGAACTGGTTTGGGAAGAGTGTATGTGATGATGTTAAATTTTTGTTTGAAAAGTGCCAGTAAAAAAATCTTGAATGTAAAATCATTAATATAGTTTTTGGTACAAGTTTCTAAAAAGTTTGAAAGTTTAATCTTTTAATAGAAACTTATGATTGGGTAGAGATTATGCAGGTCTTGAGCCAGATATTGATCCTGAGAGAGAATGGAGCCAGGTATCGATCTGGAACTTGATGGGAGCTTGTTAATGATCTTGATTTGAAGAATGAAGATGTGAATTCCAGACTACGATCCCAGCTGTTTGAGAGGGGGAGTCTGAAGACACCGTGTCAACATTCGAGAGAGAGGAGTTTGTTAATGTTGAAGAAAGAGAACGAGGATTCTTGGAATGACAGATATTTCAGAGGCAGATTGACGACTGATGAAGATTGTAGTTTGACTTGTGCGAAGACTCTATGAAGACTCCGTCAACATCCGAGGGGGAGTCTGTTGGTGCACTTACGTCTGTCGACTGCGTCTATCATCGAGTCTTAGAGTTGGACAGATCAGACATGACACGGAAACCTAGAAATAGCTGATTGTAGTAGGTTCGCTTTTATGATCTTACCTAGGTCCGCTTTTATGTCAGTCTTAATCTGGTTCGCTTTTGTGTCATGTTTAGGTTCACTTATAAGTCATGTTGCTAGGTCCGCTTTTAGGACATGTTGTAGGTCCGCTTATATGTGCGTGTACATATTAGCGAACCCAACCAACTATATATAGGAGGTTGTTTAGAGCGAACCAGTTAGCTAGAAAAACACATAGTTGAAGGTGTAATTGTTCCGGCATGCTGCTGAAGTGCTGTCAAACATTGTATTTGAGTTCAATATCAATAATACAGCAAGTTTAAAGTGAATCCAGCTAGAATAGCACCAAATCATCAGTTTCCGCCTCTTGATTTGGATAGGAATTTCTCTGATCGACTCAAACAGGGCCGAACGCGATCCTACAGTGTAACACTGTATAAGCATAGAAACTAGCATTCATAGATCATGTATAACATACGGGGGTGGTTAGCGTTATAAAGTGCTTACGTTGTAGTGTTGTTATGTTTTGATAGGGAACGTATGTAACACCCGAAAGTGCGTTAAAAGAAAATGGGTTCGAGTGTACTCATAATGCGTGTTTAGCTAGTAAACACAGACTTGGATTGAAGGGAGCGCGTTGGAGTTAGCCTGAGCATTGAACAGTAGCGTAAGCGTTGAACAGCGTGTAAACAGAGTGTCGAATGGTAGGGTGTTCGGATGGTGATCCGAACGGATGACCCTTCATTCGAGCGGATGGTTATCCAGACGGATGGTCATCCGAGCGGATGACCATTCGAACGGATGACCATTTGAATGAGTGTGTGGTGTTTGGAAAATCGTTAAAGTTTGAAGTCTTGTTAAAAGTGTTTAAGTATTGGGAATCAAAAGGGACAGGTCACCTGGTCGAATGGTCATTTGATCGGATGGTCATCCGATCGGATGGCCTTTCGAGTGGGCGATCTTTTGTTTTGAAAACTTGTGAATCTTCTAAGTTAAAAAGTTTGAAGTTTAACGGAGATGACGTGATGACGTGTCAAACAACGGAAACACACCAAGGTTCAGCTCATTCGATCGGATGGGAATCACCCCATTCGATCAGATTCACTGTTCTTGACGAAGTTTCATGTCTGACCCGTTAATCGGTCATCTCTCTGGTGGAAATCCGTTTTCAAGCAGGCTCTAGACTAAGGAACGAGTCTAAGGTCAGTTTGGGTCCAAATTCCATCGGTTTTGAGTAGAAAGGTTGAAGAAAAGTTGAAGAGAAGTTGAAAACAGTTGAAAAATGTTTAGATCTTGTTGTGATAGAGTTGAATAGTGTGGAAATCCTTTATATTTGAACCAATCTTGATGAAAAGATGATCCTTAACCGTTTGCCGGAGCAAAACGGGTGGAAATCACCTTCAAGAGGTCCAAATAAGAGATTTTAAAGAAAAAGTAAGTGTTTGTGTGTGCTTTTGATGGAGAAGATGATGTAGAAGTGATTGGTGATGATGATTGTACAAAATTTTAGGAGAAATACTTACGAAATAGCCTTGAATCTTGATTAAAAGTGAGTGAGAGCGACTTGAGTGTGTGTGGTCGGATGGAGACGTCAAATCAGTGAAAAGGGACGTGTACGGTTACTATTTATAGGGTGAGAGGAGAGTTAAGGCGGTGGAAGATGCGAGGTGTTGGCTGGCTTGCCGGTCGAATGGCCACTCGATCGGATGGCCATCCGATCGGATGGTCATCCGGACGGAAGTCCATTCGGTCGGTTGCTCATTCGATCAACTGAGTTGTGTTTATTAGGTTTCCAACTTTCGTTTCGTGTGTTAAGTGTTGCGTTGCGTTTAAGCGAGTTGCGAGTGAGCGTTGCATTGAGATAACTGCATAACATAAATCAAGTAATCACAGAAATAACACACATAATAACTAAGATGCATAAAAGTAAATCTACGTTTCGAGTTTGCGTTGCGATAGCGTTTAGTCTAAACAAGCGATAAAATGCGTTTAAATAGTAAGCGTTCAAAAATGCATTCAAAATGCGTTTGATAACCATATGACATCGCATGTCACATCGCTTGTTTGACAATCATAGTTTAAACCCTTTAGCGTTAAACGAAACCTCGAAAGTACAAGCAATTAAGGAAGGAATGACAGTTACAAGTAATGACCCAGAAAGTCGGGTTGTTACAGCCTCCCTTACTTTAGGGAATTTCGTCCCGAAATTAAGGCGCAGGCGTAACAAAGAGCGATATCCTTCTTCATTTCTGGCAACCAATACCTGGCACGGAGGTCCTGGTACATTTTGTCGGCACCTGGATGAATGGAATATCGGGATTTGTGGGCTTCAGTTAGCAAAATCTCTCGGAGCTTATTGCGAGTAGGTATCCAAATTCGGTCGAGATAGTGAAATATACCATTAGGTTTATTCACTAGTTGGTTTTCGGTTCCGAGTATTCTTTCTTCCTTCAAGGTGTTCTCGAGAAAACAGGCGTGTTGAGCGTCGTGAATGAGAGCTTCGAGGTCATGTTGGGGTTGAACATTACGAACACTATGTAAATAGATTCATCGGCTAAGAGCGTCGGCGATGACGTTTTCATTGCCTAGGTGGTAGCGTATCTCATAGTCGTAGTCGTTGAGAAGTTCAACCCATCTGCGTTGGCGCATATTTAGTTCTTTCTGGTTCAAGATATGTTGTAGGCTCTTATGGTCAGTGAAGACCATACACTTGGTACCATAAAGGTAGTCTCGCCAAATCTTCAACGCAAAAACAACTGCACCGAGTTCGAGATCATGGGTTGTGTAGTTCTTCTCATGGAATTTGAGTTGACGAGACGCGTACGCGATAAACTTGTCTCGTTGCGTAAGAACACAAACAAGACCTAGGTTAGAGGCATCACAAAGCATACGCTTAAGAGTTTGAAAGTGTAACACCCCCAAAATTTCCACCTGCGGAAGCCCCGCGTGGCGTGTTACGCATCAGAGTTCGAGCCACCAATCACATTGAACCAATGATAAATATTTAGATAAGTCATGACATTAATTACCAAATAAGATGTCTACATGATATCAATTCAAAAGTTGTGTTGCGGAAGCATGTAATCGTTTAGAAATCGTTTCATAATAATAATCATAATCAATGTATTGTTTATAAGTGAATCCAAGAGTCTCGATCCATGACCACTCCAGCACTCCCAGATAGCAAGTCCATGTTCCAAGGTTAACGACCTACAAGCATGCAAACAAGTGTGTCAGACTACGCTGGTGAGTTCAAAGTGTTGCTTACGTGTTGTGTTACCAGATATATGTTAATGCGATTCAATGTTGTGTTACGATGTTGCTCATGTTAGTTACCCTAGGGACTACGCCCTTACGTAACCGAGGAGTGTGCCTCTTAGCAACCCACTATGTTGTTCAGTTAGTTACCCTAGGGAAACCGCCCTTACGTAACCGAGGAGTGTGCCTCTAAACAACCATAGTGAAACCCAGATAATTAGTTCACCCCCGTCCTTACGGCCCGGTGTGAGGTTTCCCACCTAATAGCGCTATCAACTAATCACCCCCATTGCCCTCCAGGCAATAACCAAAACCGATTAAGTTGTTTACCCAATGTTTTCCCTTCCAAATGTTTACCAGTTGTCCCAAACCACCGGGACGCATGCTTGAGAAAAATGCATTGAACTCACCTGGGGTTGCTCGGTATGATACACGAAAAGATTCAGTTAAGCTACAATGTGATTCAACCACGTCCTAGCATGTTTATCATACAAGTCAGGTTTGGTTCAAACAAAGCACGTACGATTACACATAGTTAACATGCTACAACACGTATGGATCATGGCAACACTTAACAGTCAAATAACATCTTCAACTTGTGCGATTTAAAAGTCTAAGCCCAAAGATAGTCGGCCCATCATAATAACAGCCCAATCTATATAAACGTGAAACTCTTGTGCGATTAGAATCAGCCTGGCCCAAACATTAAGTAAGCCCAACATGATTAAGTAAATAACCTACACATCAACGGCCCAACAATAAAACAACTTGTGCGATCCGGATGGGCTTGCCCGATCCGATTGGGTTGTGCGATTGGGACTAGCCCAGCCCAATAAATATTATACGGCCCAGATAACAATAACGTGCAAGTAGCTTGTGCGGCCCGGATTGAGTTGTGCGATCGAAACTGGGCTTTATGTGACTGGATATTTGGGCTGTCCGGCCCAACAGTAGACAACAGTTCGGTACAAGTGTATGGCCCAACATCTTGTGCGATCCGCACCAGCTTGTGCGATCCACATGATGTTGTGCGATCAGACAAGACTAAGTGTAATGTGAGTTTGATTTTGTGCGCCCGGCTTGTGCGACTAGCCTTGTACGATGCAAGGCCTTGTGCGAGTGGCCTCTTGTGCGCTCAAAGGGTCTTGTGTGATCGGTTAACAGATTTCCGTGAATTAAGCAATTAGTTACAATCTTAATTAATTTGTTTGACTAACATATAGTTTCCATATTTTGACAATTATCAACAAACACAACTTCAATTATTCTGGTAACAATATATCGATCTAATAAGGCAATTACAACAAGAATTCTTATAAACCCTAATCCACATCAACATGAACAACATATAGCATTCATTCGAGTTCAATATACATCGGCCGATTGCTTATCTATTCCGTACTTATAACAAAACTATCAATTAGTGTAATCATATTTAGCATACATGAGCCGATTAACAAAACCAAATCAATTATCATCATAATCAACATGTTAACAAGAATCCTTGGGTAAACAAACATCTCCGGTAACATCAACATACAAACAATCCGATAATCATTTAACAAGCAACTTAATATCAAACACTAACCGATTGAATTGAAACAAAGAGAGGGTGAGCCGAGAATGGTTGTTCGCCGTCGGGTTCCAAGCAAGCCGAAAGAGAGAGAGGGTCTAGGGTTGTTGTGTGTATTGTGTGTTGTAACAAATGAGAGAGCAAGGCTCTAGGGAGGATTGCTTGTATACGCATAATAATAAGAGAAAGGGCCGAACCCACATATGGGCTGCCCTTATGGTCCGATTACAAGAGTGTGGCCCAAAAGGCTTGTGCGATCGGGTGGGTGTTGTGCGTTTCATTCATGTTGTGCGGTTCGAGTTCATGTAACATATATTCATACACATAACATGTCGTGTATACACTCATTAAAAACACCTATCACATAGCATTCAATAATCATTCGCTAAGTCAATCAAGTTCATGTAGTCGTGTCATGCTCGTAAACGTTACACAAAGATAGGTTCAGAATTACGAGTTGTCACAGTATCCCCAACTAAAAAGAAATTTCGTCCCGAAATTTGTTACGCACTCACTGAGAAAGCTAGGTAAGTTAAAGCTAGGTAAGTTATATCGTTTGCCGGTTTTCCTGGGGTGTCACATCCTCCCCAACTTGGAGGAAATTTCGTCCCGAAATTTACCAATGATATCAAGAGTTGGTTCAATCCCTTGAACAATTGAGGGCATTGAAGTTTTAACATATCCTTCCGTTCCTTGGTGAACTTTAGTTCACGTATTGAAGTTTAACAAGCCCTCACGATTGTCATATGACTCATGCTAGCGACCCTTGACGTCTTAGTCCATGCTTTCGATAGATTCCTTGATATATACAACTGATCTGGTGACCTCAAATTCCGGTAAGGGTATCACCAGGGTTTCATCGGGCAACCACTGCCTTAAACCTAGGGTATACATACCATTACGATAGTTATCCCGTTTCATCAATTAGTCTGAGTTTGTGAGCCAAGTCACCGTTTGTTCCAGTAATCCGAATGTCTCACGCGTCGGAAAGTAAGCTTGTCAAAGAATGGGACCCAAATGCGTCCAGTTACGTAGTAAGCGCCGTCTGCCTTCTGTTCTAATCGCTGTTGTGAGCCACGCAAGACTTCAGCTTTGACATTTTTGGGTTTCAATGCTTCTACCTGAGCATTTCGTATTTGTGCTGGAAGGCTAGGCTGAGTCGTAAGCTGTAGCGCTCGCACGCGCCGAGGTAAAGTGTCTTTCCGACTGAGGGCATCAGCCGCAATCATTGGCCTTGCCTAGATGGTACTTGATAGCGCATTCGTAATCGTTCAGTAGTTCAACCCATCGTCGTCGACGCATGTTCGAATCCTCCTGCTTAAGAATATACTCGAGACTCCTGTGATCGGTGTAAATCGTGCACCTGGTACCGTACAGGTAGTGTCGCCATATCTTAAGCGCGAGAACTGCAGATCTCAGCTCTAAATCGTGCGTCGTGTAGTTTCGTTCATGAATCTCGTAAGCAATGACCTTGTCGCGCTGCACTAACACACATCCAAGACCTTGGATGGATGCGTCACAATATTCTACGAAATCGTCTGTGCCCTCTGGCAAAGAGAGAATAGGTACGCTGCAAAGCCTATCCTTTAGGTGCTGAAAAGCAGTCTCCTGGGGCTCTCCCCAACGATAGGTGACACCCTTCTGCGTCAGTAGCGTAAGCGGCTGAGCGATCTTTGAAAAGTCTTTAATAAACCATCTGTAGTAACCCGCCAAACCCAAGAATTGGCGTATTTCCGTTGGTGTACGTGGTGCAGGCCAGTTTCTGGTCGAACCTACCTTGGATGGATCGACATGGACCCCATCCTTGTTCACTACGTGGCCTAAGAAGTGGACTTCACGAAGCCAGAAGTCACATTTTGAAAACTTGGCGTACAGCTGTTCCTTCCGAAGAAGCTCCAAAATAAGGCGTAGATGCTGCTCGTGTTCCTCCTGACTCTTGGAGTAGATCAGAATGTCGTCGATGAAGACAATGAAGAACTTGTCAAGATAGGGTTTGCACACCCTGTTCACAAGGTTCATAAATACGGTAGGTGCATTCAATAATATCAAACCATCCATCATATCAAACATAAAGTATAGTAGTTAAATTAATTCATAAAACTCAATACGATTGATGTTCAAACATAATAATGAAAACCCAAAATAAGTTATAAGTTCAAATATCGTTCATTGCGTCCCCTTGTCCTAACACGAAAGCTCGACCTCTTGCCTCGTTGCCATTGTTGTTGTTTCCAGCATTGTCGTTATTCGGGCGGTTGTTGGTGTTGGCGTTCTGGTTTAATTGGGGGCAGTCCCGTTTAAAGTGACCCTCATCACCGCACTGATAGCACCCCTTCCTGAAACCCTGGTTCTGCTGGGGTGGTTGCCCCTGTTGTCCTTGGTTTTGCTGGTTCTGTTGCTGCTGGTGTTTGGGTTGTGAGGTCCTACAATCCCTGGCCTCATGGCCTGGCTTACCACACTTGTTACACGTCCGACCACACGGCCCCCAATGATGATAGCCACACCTGTTACATCGTGGTTTTCTCCCTGCATACGAACCCTGGCTGTGGTCACTTCCCTGGCCTTGATTGACAGAAGACGACTGGCTGATGTTGCGGTTGCTGTTGTCTGGCCTTTTCTGAGTCTGGCCAGCACTAGATGCTTTGTCATAATCACTCCACTTCCGCTTTTTATCATTAGCGGACGCAGTGGCAGTGGGTGTAGCAGCAGTAGCGGCTGAAATACGCGGGGGTAACGAATCGCTTTCTACTTCTTGGTCCACAATCTTATGAGTCAGACGAACGATCTGTGTCAGATCATTGAGATGGGCTGCAGTGACCAAGCTCTTCACACACGGAGGCAACCCTTTGATGAATAACTCAATCCTCCGAGACATAGGCCGGGACAAGTTCGGGCACATGTCGGCCAGTTCATACGATCGCTTCACATACGCTTCGACTTCAGATCCAACCATCTTCAAGTCGTAGTACTCGTTTTCCAACTTCTGGACTTCATCCCGAGGACAGTACTCCTCCCTGATCAGTTCTTTAAAGTCTTCCCAGGTTGTCGCATTCGCTGCCTCGATGCCCAATAACTGTACCTGGGCGTTCCACCACGTTAGGGCACCATCCGCCAAAGTACCCGCAGCATATTTCACCCTGTCCCCAGCGGGACAGTTACAGATAGCAAACACAGACTCTGCTTTCTCGAACCATCTTAGGAGTCCCACAGCCCCTTCAGTCCCGGTGAAGGTCTGTGGCTTACAGTCCATAAACATTTTGAATGTGCACGCAGGCTGGTTAGGTTGAGGTTGCGCTTGTTGACCAGCTTGATAGGCTGCTAAGGCCTCAGCCACGCGAGTATTGATTAGGTCAGTCAATTCAGCCTGAGTCATGGTGATGTTACCACGTCCGTGTCCTCGTCCACTCATGTTTCTATAGTTGGGAATAAACCGATTTAGGAATCGAAACGAGATAGGAGTCAAGTATCATACTGATATTTACGTACTACCAAGTTCACACATAGTAAGGCAGAACCCTTCTCACGCTCGATAAGCCTCACTGGGACTTGCATGCACCCTGCGTTATTATTAAGTGTGCACCCATAATAATAAGGCAATTTGCATGCTTATCTCAGTGCCTCTTAGCTTACGCTCAAAGCTTCCCCCGTTCAAACAACACAACAGATGATATCACAGTTCTATGGTTTACATGAGTTGAAGAGTAGTGTCACACTATCGAGTCACTATGGTGTTAAATGTTTCAGTTCATGTACGCTATGAGTGTGTGACTGCTAAGCAAGTAATGTATAAAGTGAGAGAGAGACGAACCTTGCAATCTGGAGCTGAGTGTCATGATCGATTTTCGAAGTTGTTCGGTTATAGTCTGGTTTTACAAAATGTTTTAAAACCTAGTTCACTATAACCAGTGGCTCTGATACCAACTGTAACACCCCCAAAATTTCCACCTGCGGAAGCCCCGCGTGGCGTGTTACGCATCAGAGTTCGAGCCACCAATCACATTGAACCAATGATAAATATTTAGATAAGTCATGACATTAATTACCAAATAAGATGTCTACATGATATCAATTCAAAAGTTGTGTTGCGGAAGCATGTAATCGTTTAGAAATCGTTTCATAATAATAATCATAATCAATGTATTGTTTATAAGTGAATCCAAGAGTCTCGATCCATGACCACTCCAGCACTCCCAGATAGCAAGTCCATGTTCCAAGGTTAACGACCTACAAGCATGCAAACAAGTGTGTCAGACTACGCTGGTGAGTTCAAAGTGTTGCTTACGTGTTGTGTTACCAGATATATGTTAATGCGATTCAATGTTGTGTTACGATGTTGCTCATGTTAGTTACCCTAGGGACTACGCCCTTACGTAACCGAGGAGTGTGCCTCTTAGCAACCCACTATGTTGTTCAGTTAGTTACCCTAGGGAAACCGCCCTTACGTAACCGAGGAGTGTGCCTCTAAACAACCATAGTGAAACCCAGATAATTAGTTCACCCCCGTCCTTACGGCCCGGTGTGAGGTTTCCCACCTAATAGCGCTATCAACTAATCACCCCCATTGCCCTCCAGGCAATAACCAAAACCGATTAAGTTGTTTACCCAATGTTTTCCCTTCCAAATGTTTACCAGTTGTCCCAAACCACCGGGACGCATGCTTGAGAAAAATGCATTGAACTCACCTGGGGTTGCTCGGTATGATACACGAAAAGATTCAGTTAAGCTACAATGTGATTCAACCACGTCCTAGCATGTTTATCATACAAGTCAGGTTTGGTTCAAACAAAGCACGTACGATTACACATAGTTAACATGCTACAACACGTATGGATCATGGCAACACTTAACAGTCAAATAACATCTTCAACTTGTGCGATTTAAAAGTCTAAGCCCAAAGATAGTCGGCCCATCATAATAACAGCCCAATCTATATAAACGTGAAACTCTTGTGCGATTAGAATCAGCCTGGCCCAAACATTAAGTAAGCCCAACATGATTAAGTAAATAACCTACACATCAACGGCCCAACAATAAAACAACTTGTGCGATCCGGATGGGCTTGCCCGATCCGATTGGGTTGTGCGATTGGGACTAGCCCAGCCCAATAAATATTATACGGCCCAGATAACAATAACGTGCAAGTAGCTTGTGCGGCCCGGATTGAGTTGTGCGATCGAAACTGGGCTTTATGTGACTGGATATTTGGGCTGTCCGGCCCAACAGTAGACAACAGTTCGGTACAAGTGTATGGCCCAACATCTTGTGCGATCCGCACCAGCTTGTGCGATCCACATGATGTTGTGCGATCAGGCAAGACTAAGTGTAATGTGAGTTTGATTTTGTGCGCCCGGCTTGTGCGACTAGCCTTGTACGATGCAAGGCCTTGTGCGAGTGGCCTCTTGTGCGCTCAAAGGGTCTTGTGTGATCGGTTAACAGATTTCCGTGAATTAAGCAATTAGTTACAATCTTAATTAATTTGTTTGACTAACATATAGTTTCCATATTTTGACAATTATCAACAAACACAACTTCAATTATTCTGGTAACAATATATCGATCTAATAAGGCAATTACAACAAGAATTCTTATAAACCCTAATCCACATCAACATGAACAACATATAGCATTCATTCGAGTTCAACATACATCAGCCGATTGCTTATCTATTCCGTACTTATAACAAAACTATCAATTAGTGTAATCATATTTAGCATACATGAGCCGATTAACAAAACCAAATCAATTATCATCATAATCAACATGTTAACAAGAATCCTTGGGTAAACAAACATCTCCGGTAACATCAACATACAAACAATCCGATAATCATTTAACAAGCAACTTAATATCAAACACTAACCGATTGAATTGAAACAAAGAGAGGGTGAGCCGAGAATGGTTGTTCGCCGTCGGGTTCCAAGCAAGCCGAAAGAGAGAGAGGGTCTAGGGTTGTTGTGTGTATTGTGTGTTGTAACAAATGAGAGAGCAAGGCTCTAGGGAGGATTGCTTGTATACGCATAATAATAAGAGAATGGGCCGAACCCACATATGGGCTGCCCTTATGGTCCGATTACAAGAGTGTGGCCCAAAAGGCTTGTGCGATCGGGTGGGTGTTGTGCGTTTCATTCATGTTGTGCGGTTCGAGTTCATGTAACATATATTCATACACATAACATGTCGTGTATACACTCATTAAAAACACCTATCACATAGCATTCAATAATCATTCGCTAAGTCAATCAAGTTCATGTAGTCGTGTCATGCTCGTAAACGTTACACAAAGATAGGTTCAGAATTACGAGTTGTCACAGAAAGGCATCCTCTTGTTCGGTTCCCCAAACAAAAGTCTTGTCTTTATTCGTCAGAGAGGTGAGAGGGACGGCTATTTTAGAGAAATCAGCGATAAATCGACGGTAATAACCCGCCAATCCGAGAAAAGAACGTACTTCAGACGGGGTTTTGGTGTAGAGGCGATTCCCTTGGAGAAGTTCGAGTACCAAACGAAGATGTTGCGTGTGTTCGGCTTTCTACTTCGAATAGATAAGGATATCATCGATAAACACGATGACGAAGCGGTCGAGAAAGGGTTTACAAACACAGTTCATCAAATCCATGAAAACCGTGGGTGCGTTGGTAAGACCAAAAGGCATAACGACGAATTCATAATGGCCATAGCGGGTACGAAAAGCGGCACCATGCAATTGATCAAATAAATCATCGATTTGAGGCAAGGGATAACGGTTCTTGATAGTAAGCTTATTGAGTTCCCTATAATCGATGCACATTCGGAACGATCCATCCTTCTTTTTCACGAAAAGGACAGGTGCGCCCCATGGCGATGTGCTAGGGCATATGTAGCCTTTATGAAGTAATTCCTGGAGTTGACTAGAAAGTTCACGCATTTCGGACGACGCGAGGCGATAAGGGGCTTTAGCAACAGGATTTGCTTCAGGAATGAGATCAATACGAAAATCAATATCATGAGTCAGGGGTAGACTGGGTAAATCGTCAGGAAAGACATTAGGAAAATCACGAATCACAAGTACCTTTTCCATCGGCTTCTTTTCCTTCTCTGCTACTACAATGTGTGCTAAGAAAGCCATGTATTCCTTTCAGAGATACTTGCTTGCTTGTATGCATGACATAAGTTTCAGTTCCTTCGAGGATACTTTTCCATAGACACAGAGTTGATCGCCATTAGAAAGTGAGAAACGAATCATCTTTTCGATACAAACAACTTCATCACGATTTTCACGGAGAAAATCCATGCCCACAATGATATCGAAACTACCAAGTTGCATTGGAAAGAGATCGATTGGGAAAACGTGATTGTTGAGTTCAAGAGTACAATCACGAAGAACAAAACTGACGGTGACGGTTCTTCCAGTGGCAATTTCCACGTCGAACGTCATTGGGAGGTTAGCGTGTTTACGGTTTAGGAGCTTTTCGAATTCAAACGACACAAAACAGTTATCGGCTCCAGTATCAAATAAACACGAAGCATAAATACCGTTAATAAGGAATGTATCATTGACAACATTATTTTCAGTCTGAGCCTGGCAGACGTTGATATCGAAAGTCCTTCCGCGGGGTGCTTGTTGTGGTTGCTGCGGCTGCTGCTGTTGCTGTTGTTGCTACGGTGGTTGCTGTGGTTCTTGTTTCACAGCTCGATTCAGGCAGACGTTAGCAAAGTGATTAGGGTCACCACAGGAGTAGCAAGCTCGTGCATGAACAGTGGGAGCAGGAGCTGCTTGGTTACCCGGAATAGCAAGGGGTTGAGCTGGTGGTGCTGGAGGAGCTTAAGCTTGTTGGCATGGGCCTGAACGGCAGTGAGCAGTAAAATGCCCATAGACGTTGCAGTTGGCACAGAAACGACAATTCATCCCTGCAGGGTTATGGTAGGTGCAAGTTGGGCAGAGAGGATGAACACTAGTATACGCACGCTTAGCAGGCGGTGCGTTGGTGTTAGGAGCTGCAACTTGTCGGTTCTGGTTGTTGGGTTGTACGGGAACAACGTTGAGAGGAGTGGCGGTAGTAGCGTAGTTCTTTGTGATTCTGTCGTGAAGACTTTGAAACTTGTGATGCTGCAGTTTCGGTAGTAGGAGTTGCAGTGACCTGGTTGAGGCTCATGGTTGAGGTCTTGAAATACCCAGCTAAGACTCGTTTGTCGTTGATCTCAGCTGTGAGTTGGTAAGTGTCCTCTATAGTAGCAGGTTTAGCTGCCTGAACAAAGTCAGCTACACAGTCTGGGAGAGCTCGGATGTATTTCTTGATCGTCATATCAGGTGTTGCCACCTGTCTAGGACAGATGATACTGAGCTGCTTGAAGCGAGCAGTGAGACCAGCGTTATCACCTCCATCTTGTTTGATATGCCAGAATTCATTCTCCAACTTTTGAACTTAATGAGGAGGACAGAACTCCTTCATCATGAGCTCCCTGAGTTCTTCCCAAGAAAGACCATAAGCTGAATCATTGCCGCACCTGTTGCGCTCAGTAGTCCCCCAGTCCAGAGCCCTGGACTGAAAAACTCCAGTAGCATTAACAGTACACAGATTTTCTAGGCATCCGCTTTTCGTGAAGGTAACTTCGATTGAGTCAAACGACTAGAACATAGCGCTGGGTCCGTCTTCACCAGTGAAGTTAGCAGGACCGCAGGCCTTGAATTGCTTAAAGCTGAAAGGCGCTTTTGGAGAGTCGTTCTTTGATTCAACAGAGGACTTGCTGCTGACATCGTTGATCTCACTAACGATCTGAGGTATGACTTTAGCCATTTCCTTGGCTACCAGTGAAGCGATGTGCTTGTCAGCATGGTTACATCGAGCAGCGCGTTGAGTATGCGATCCAAATGACGACATTGTCTGCAGCAGACAGCGTCATAGGATTCAGACGAGATTCGATTATATCGGGTTTAGTTTCGAAAAGCTTAGCGTTTAACCAACATACTTGTTATTATTATTATTATTATTATTATTATTATTATTATTATTATTATTATTATTATTATTATTATTATTATCACTACTCCATAAAGCTCAAGAACACGTAGGCACATAAACACATAGGCACATAATCACGTAAGCACATAAACACATAGGCACGTAGGAGCACATAATCCACGTAAGCACATATTTTGCTCGTATTCACCTATATTTTGCACGTATTCACCTATCTTTCAAGGTCGCGAGTTGCGTTCGAGAGATATGCGAGAGATAGCGAGTAGCGTAAGCGAGCAGCGTTGCGAGTAACATAGCGCGCGAGTGTTGCATAAGGCAGCGAGTAGCGTACGAGAGTGCTTAGTTTGTCTGTGTTTAGTTAGCATTTTAGATTCGGGAAGCGGTGCGAGTTGTGTGCGTTTAGTAAAGCGATGAGCGGAAAAGCAAATAAAATCTCCAAAATCGAAACATTTAAACCATATAAACACATAAAATCGATAATTCGTAAAATCAGTGACTGCGGGCTCAGAATCGAAACAGAATGTCTTGGGTTTTAGACATCGACTACCCAAAGTGATTCAACTATTCAAAACAACCTCGAGTACACGCTTTGGCCTAATAGACTGTGCTCTAGCCAAAATACGGCGATCGACACGCATCCTTCCGGTTACTACGTGAATCGAGTCATTGGAATCCATCAAGACTTTGGTGAGAGTTTTGTAAAATCCAAGTAAGGTGGATCGTGTTATTAAGATGCGGGTTTCACCTCTAACTTAACAACTTCGTTCCTAAGTTGTGGTAAAACCACGAGATAGAGATGGAGAATTGCGTCAAGTTACGGATTCCACTCCTTACTTAACGGTGATTCTCGTGCTAAGAGTAAAAATACGCGTAGAGTGAGCGATCTTATCGAGAGTTTCTGGTTTTCACACCTAATCTCGACACAATCACTCGTTTGTGTTATGCGAGTGTTTTCGAAAACGTGTGTGTTGTGTTAGCCTTAGGAAAGGCAAATAGTATTCCAGCCTTAGGGAAAACTGTCCTCATGCGAAGGCGTAGTATGCGGTGTTCGCACCATGGTAAGGCTTGCACACGCGCTTCATTAAGTCCATGAACACTGCTGGTGCATTGGTTAAGCCAAAAGGCATAACAAGGAACTCATAATGACCGTAACGAGTTCGGAATGCCGTTTTCGGAACACTTTCTTCTTGAACTCTGAGTTGATGGTATCTTGATCTCAAATCAATCTTCGAATAATAACTCGATCCTTGAAGTTGATTGTGAGTTTATTCAATTCCCGATAGTCTATGCACATCCTAAAACTTTCGTCCTTCTTCTTCACGAACAACACTAGAGCTCCCCAGGGTGAGTAGCTTGGTCTGATGAATCCCTTGTCCAACAACTCTTGAAGTTGTGTGGACAATTCTTGCATTTCTGAAGGAGCTAATCGGTATGGAGACTTTGCCACAGGTGCGGCACCTGGAATTAAGTCTATTCGAAATTCGACTTATCGTTGTGGAGGTACTCCCGGCAAGTCTTCTGGAAAGACTTCAGGAAATTCTTTCACAATCAGGATTTCCTCAAGTTTTAGCTCCTTGGTCTTTTTGTCGACTATGTGCGCTAAGAATGCTATACATCCTTTCCGTAGGCACTTTCGGGCTTTCATACAGGAAATAATTCGTAATGGCATTTTGTTTTTCTCACCGTGAACAAGAAGTGTTTCGTTATTAGGGAGGGGAATTCGAATGATCTTGTCGTAACATACGACTTCGGCATGATTGATGGATAGCCAGTCCATTCCAATTACAGTATCAAAACTACCTAGTTGGACGGGCATTAGGTCAATTTTGAATTTTTGTCCTCCTAGTTCTAAGGAACATCCTTTAACAATTTTATTGGATTCAGTCACCTTTCCATTCGCTAATTCAATAGTGAATGGAATATCTAGTTTAGTTAACTTTAGTCCAAGTATATCTTTAAATTCTAAAGATATAAAACTAAAATCTGCACCGGTATCAAATAAAATAGAAGCGAAATGATCGTTGACAGGGAACATACCGGTGATTACGTTGGGATCATGTCACGCCTCTTTAGCTCCAACCACAAAGGCTCGTCCGCGGCCTTTGTTTTCTTTGGGACAGTCTTTCCTGAAGTGTCCCATATCTCCACAATTAAAACAGCCTTGATTTTTCCCTCGTTCATTATCGTTACCGCTTCCTCCTTCCTTCTTAACCACCTTGTTGTTACCCCAACATTTTTCTGTGTGGTGGCCCATCTTCCCGCATTTGTCACACTTGATAGTTCAGCAACTACAAGTGTGATGATAACCACATCGGTTACACTAAGGTGCATTCCCCACATAACCTTTCGGTTCCGCCTCTGCTGCTGCCACAAATGCTTTACCGGTTCTCTTTGGGGGGTTCTCCTTTTTCATATTGCTTGATTGGGATCCTTTCTTGAATCGATAAAATTTCCGTTTGTTATCATGTGGTGCGGATTCCACTTGTTTATCCTTTGTTTTCTCGGTACCTTTCTTGTCAGATTTGTTCATTCTCTTTGCTTCCTCGGTTAGGCTAACAGAGATAGTGATGGCCTCGGTGACCGTCGTGGGATGTGACAACGTGACCATACTTCGGATCTGGGGTGCTAATCCCCATATGTACCATTCAACTCGCTTAAACTCCGGAGTTACCATATAAGGGACTACTCGTGAAAGATCGTGGAATCGTTGGGTGTACCCATAGATATCTGGTTCGTCCGTCATTAAATTCCAAAACTCCGTTTCTAACATTTGCAACTTCGCTCTTGAACAATATTTCTCTCTCGTCATTGCCTTCAGTCTATCCCACATGATGGCATAAGCTGCTGCGTCTCTTAAAATTTGTACTTGTAGGTTCCACCACGATAAAGCTTCAGACATGAGCATACCCGATACATATAGCACAGTTTGATTTGGGGTACAGTTGCCCATATGAATCATGAAATCCATTTTCTCCGTCCAACGGACGAATGCTACAGCACCACCCGTGCCATCAAAATTCAATGGTTTGCAATCTAGGAATTGTTTATATGTTCATCCTGAAATGTTGGTTCTCAAATTGTCAAAAATATATATTTTGCAAATAAATATTAATGAGAATTCCTTTGCAAGGTTACGAGTAACCAACCGTTAGCAGGATTTTGGGCTACTGGTGGAGCTTGAACTCTTAGCCCATCATTTTGATTTGCACGTGTTACCTCGTGTTGTGCATTCGCATCAGCAATGTGTTGGTTTAATAAGGCATCAAGCTCAGCTTGGGTCGCGGGTAAAGGATTTTGAAGGTTACTTATGTTCCTTCTTCTTGGCGCCATGATCTTCATATGAAAAATCATATAGAAGAAATTACACAAATATTTAAAATAAATATTGTCGTTCATGGGCTCAAATCGAATGAAATACATCATCACAATATATACATACATAAAAATAGGATAAATCGGTCACATATTGCACAAAACATCCATACCGAAATCGTCACCATATAAACAAATCCAACAACGACAAAGCATAAAAAGAAGAGATGCCATACAAAATATTTGTGAAGAAACAAAAATATAGTTAGGAGTTACATTACTCCAAAATCCATGTCATAGACAAATACAAAAACAAAATAGATTCTTTCTTCACATAGTTCTTCGTCGTCTTCAAGTTGAGTTATATATATATATATATATACATATATCTTCAAAAATATCTTCCAAAAGTCTTCTAGCCTGCTACAAGTACCTACCTCATAATGCGACTACATACCATGCATGGAGGGTAAAATTGTTGATTCAGATAAAAGTTTTGATGAATCGCTTTACTCAACACAGTCAAGTAAAACCAATTCATCAGATACAAATCTGAGGACAAAAGAGAAGATAAAGAAAGAAAAATTGACTAATCAAACTGATAAAAAGTCAAAGAAAGTTAATTTTTCAGACAAAATCTTTATCAAAGTTTTTGAATATAAAAGAAACTGTGAAAAGTCATTTATGTCACAGGTTAATGAATTTGGAAAACCTAAATCCAGTGTGGATTGGGTTCCAATAAAGGTTGGTGATGAATCTGTTGTGTTGAAAACAAAGGAGCCACCTTCTAGAAAAGATTTTGTTTCTCCGGAAGCAAAGGAGCCACGTTCTGGCAATGAATCTGATTCGTCAAAATCAGAGGAGCCATCTGTTGAATTAAAAAGAGATAATTCAGTACCGCCAATGGATGATGTCAACTTTCCACCATTGCGGGCTGCAAATTTGAAATCACCCAAGGCTGGTCAGGCTTGGGTGCCTGCATTCTTTGCTTAAAATCCTGACTTGCCGGAACTCCCAGGTTGGTAATTGGGGAGTAGGAATCGACATCTTTCTTGAGAAATTCACATCTATGATATTTCGATTTACAAGTGGTTAATCAAGGACATTAAGTTGTACTTGATTTAACTATCTTACAAGTGGTATGATTATTGGAAATTGTTTTTGTGATAAACCTGCAAGTGGTATCAGAGCTCAGGAGGAAGAGTTCTTACCGATTTAGCTTCTTTTCACTGGAAAATTCTGACTTCTACTCATTCTTTCACGTTTTTTCTGAATCTTTCAAAATAACGGGTTTTTACAGTCCAAATTACATGATTTTTTGATATGTTGTGCGAAAACACCTGATCTACAACCCTACCAAGTTTCAGATCTTAATTCGAAGCCGTTTGGGAGAAATCTGAGTTTTTTTGGTCCGAAATCGCGTGACGTCAGATCCATTTCGCACGAAATGCAACCTGGTCATGTCATTTCGCATGAAATGAACTTCATTTCGTTTGAATGTGCCTATTTCGCTTGAAAAGGTCCTTTATTTCGCGCGAAATACACCCATTTCGTTTGAAAAGTCCTTCATTTTGTATGAAAGTGACCATTTCGTTTGAAAACGTGCCATTGCGCACGAAATAAAGTTTTATTTCGTTTGAAAAACTCATTTCGTGTGAAACAGGATCTTATTTCGCACGAATTGGTTTTATCTGAATCGTTTCGTTTGAAATTCACTTTCATTTCGCACGAGTCGCATCAAACAGATTGTCGGCTCATGTAATCACACTGTTCGAAGTAGTAACGGCCAAATGAAATTGAATTAAGATTTAAAATTGTCGGTGGAAGTTGTCAGATTGCATGTGAATTGCATTAAATACGAGTGGTAAAATTCATGTTCATATGTGATTGCTTTTAAACAATATTCATCGGCCCAATTTAGTTTTGTTTAATACTTGAAGTTGTCGGTTAAGTGGATAGGGAGGTCCAATACAATTAATCAAGTAATATCAGAGTTGTCGGCTCATTAAAGTAAACATGTGAGTCTTGGACCGATAATCAAGTGTGTCAGTTGTGCACGTGATCAAGTCTTATAAATCGGCTTAATCATATTAGTTGACAATCAATAGTGCAGCCCATGTGTATTTGTTGTAATCAATATCTCGGCCCAAGATGTTTGTTACCAATTCATGTGATCTTTTGGATTAGTGTCAGGAACATTAAAGTCTTGCTTGAAATTTGTTACCCCATTTAATTACGGCCCAATCAAAATTGAGTATAGCTTTTATGTTGTCGGACACATAATCTCAGTTTACATTTGTTTCAAAGTAAATCAATACATAAAAATCCAATACATTTGTTGAAATCAAAGTAAAAACCTTACCCAATCGGGTCACAATTTCATTTCAAGGGATCTTGTTTTGTTCAAGTTTAAAGTGCAACAAATCGAGTGGCAATCCAAACGAGTTGCCACCCGATCCTAATCAGTTCTATTTGTCTGTGTTTTAAGTGATTTGTCAAGCATCGGATACCCGCCTGAGCGAATCTCCAACGTTGTCACCTGATTTTTGTCACTTAATCGGATATTCATCTGATTCAGTTGTTTGATATAGTGATTGAACTAATCTTAGATTGAATGTATTTTCGTATCGTTTGAAAATCTATCTTCGTGAATCTTTCAATACTGAAACATGGATTCTGAGTTCTATAACTCATCTTTCGGAAATGGTATGCTTGTTCAGACTCCAGCAAGTATCAAACAGAAGTTTGATAGTTTTACAGCTAGCAGGGGAGAATCTACAAAAGAGTTGATCGAAAGGTATTGCAAGTTATATGTAGAGATGAAGCGTTTGAACATTAGCAAAAGAGATGACGAGTAGGTTGACAAGTTGGCAAATGCTTTACCGCGTGATGAGTGGGGCACATATCTGTTGATTGGGAAGCAAAATTTGGAATATTTTGGATTCAATTTGAGCACAATCATCCAGAAGATTGAAACTCAAGAAATTGAACTCCAAAAGATTAGAAAATTGAAGTCTGATTCAGGAGAGAAGAATCATAAAGCAGTAACTACTGAAGAAAAAATCAAATCTGAAGAAAATGTTCAAGTAGTAGAGAAGCAGGTTGAAGAAATTTCAGCTATCAAGGTTGAGAAGAAAGCTGAAGCTGAAATGATGTCCGAGAAGTGCTTAAACTGTGATAAATCTGAAGCAGACAATGTCAAACTCTTGAAAATGTGGAGAGTTTGACATTGGAAAACAAAAATTTGAAAGAAAAAGAAAAAGATTTTCAAGATAAAATAACATTTTTGGAAAATGAAAAGGTAAAAATTGAAAAAGATTTTAAAAATAAAATACAATCTTCAGAAAATGAAGATTTTTGGATAAAATTAGAAAACAAAAACTTAAAAGAAAAAGAAACAGAATTTCAAAGTGAAATAAAAGTTTTAGAAAATGAAAAATCTGTTCTTGAAGAGAATAAAATTGAAAATGAAAAGGCAATAAAATCTCATCTTGATAAAATCACTCAACTTGAGAGTGAAGTTGAGTGTGCTAGAAATAAAATTGCTGAGTTAGAAAAGACATTGAAAGGTTTTGTGACCGCGTCTGCATTACTAAATCAAAGATGTCCAAAACCGATCAATGAATTTCCAATAAGTGACAATGTCACAAATTATGACAAAGTCATAATTGAGGATTGTGATGATAAAACTAATGATGAAAATGAGAAAAAGAAAATATTTTTGAAATTAAAAGAAAAGTTTCAAGAAACTGTTTTACATTCTACTGAAAAAGGTGAATGCTCAACGCAAAAACCTATAAAGAAGAATGTGGAACAGAAACAAAATGTTAAAAGGCCGAAAAATCTTCAAAATTACAATAAAAGCTCATCAGTTCAGTCATCCAATCATTATAGAAAATCACAAAAAGTTGAACATCAAAACTCACAAAAAGTTGGTAATAAGTGGTGCAGGTTTGACCACAGTGCTCAAACGTCAAATCAAGCTTACAGGAGAAGTCAAGATTATCACAAGGCCAAACAATATTATGATCTAAGTATTTGGCTTGAAGGTGGAGAATGGTACGATAACAGAGTGTGTTACAAATGTGGTTTTGAAGGACACATTGCTGTTAACTGCCAGAATCAGAGATTTGAGACAAGAAGATGCTATGATTGTCAAATCAAAGGTCATATTGCCAGAGAATGCCCAATGAGATCAAAGGGAAGATCGAGGGCTGAATCTCATGGAAAAGTGAAGAAATCAGTCAAAATTGATGAAAAGCCCAAAGAACAGAAAGTGAAAGAACAAAAAGTGAAACTTTCTCAAGGGCAGAAAGATAGACTGAGAAAGAAAAGAAAGAAAGCGAGGGAGTATCTTGAAAAGATTTTATCCTCGGGTACAACGGTCGATTCAGATAAAAGTTCTGATGAATCGCTTCACTCAACAAAAAATGATGAGTCAAGTAAAACGAATTCATCAGATACAAATCTGAGGACAGAAGAGAAAATAAAAAATTCAGATGATAAATCTGGCGATGAATCTGACTCGTCAAAGTCAGAAGAGCCACCTGTTGATCAAAAAGGAGAAAATTCAGTTCCGCCAATGGATGATGTCAACTTTCCACCATTGCGGACTGAAAATTTTAAACAAAAAGTTGACAAGGTGAAAATTTGGAATCAATTCTATTCTGAAAAGAAAGAATTTGATGTTGAAAAGGCTTTTAATGGGAAAGTGAAAAATATTTTTGGAAAGATGATTGAGGGAAAGGTAAAAGGGGTAAAAGAATTTTATGAAGCAAAAAGGAATGATCAAACCCCAAGTGAAATTGAAAAGGTCACACCCAAGGCTGGTCTGGCTTGGGTGCCTGCATTCTTTGCTTAAAATCCTGACTTGCCGGAACTCCCAGGTTGGTAAGTGTGGAGTATGAATCGGCATCTTTCTTGAGAAATGTTTTATCAAGGACATTAAGTTGTACTTGATTTAACTTTCGATCAAAGTGATTGAGATAACAAAGTGATGAAGTAATCCCCTAACTTACAAGTGGTTTGAGAAAATCAACAAAACTAATTTTCCGGAAAAACCATTTTGATTAAAACAAACTTAAGTGTTTTAAAATCATAATGGGAAAATAGTTTGTTGTAAGGGGGAGTTCTGATTGTTTATGCAAAATGGATGGCGAATTGAAGTAATTCACATCATGTTGTCATTTTCTTGTACAGTTTGTTTTCAAATTTTCCCAGAAAATCAAAATTGAAATATATTTTGATTTTAGGGGGAGAAAAATTTTAGATAAATTCAAAAATTCAAAAATTTGAAAATTTCAAAAACATGATAAAATTCAAAAATGAGTGTTGTTGTAAAAAGAGGAAATGATAGTACATCAGTGGACTATTACAACATGCTAAAGAAATGTAAAGTCAAAAAGATTTTAAACAAGTCTTGCTGATGATGTGTCAGTAGGCTTCACACAGTTAGTAAGTTGTTTTCGAAATATAAACCTAAAATATCAAAACTTGCTTATCTCGTGGGGAACATCTCTCGGATATATGGGTAACCCCCGAAATCTTGTTTGAGAGATTGCCTGATTCTGAGATACTAGGTCTTTTTATTGTTTGATATCTTGGGTATTATACCTGGTCTTCTGATATTGTGGAAGCAATGGCCTAGACCTCGTATAATACTTTAATGCGCTTTTAAAGCTCTCCCTCTGCTAAAAAAATTGAAAAATATCGAAAGATATGTATCAATGGCAGTTGAAGAAAAGATTCCCTAAAGGGAACACACCAAAAGTCGAGCCTTCATCTCTTTGATCGAACGGTAGTTCGTACCTGAGCTCTCAAGGCCTCGCACAATCCAGAGTACAGATATCAGATTGGTATACTCACATGTAAGACTGAATCTAGGGAATTTTGATACAGGAGTATATTCTGAGGTGGGACACGCGAGTAAGTTAGTCTCTTAAAACATTAATTCGTATCTCGAATCAATTGAAACTTGTGTAGAAGTTTAAGTGGATAACAATACTGACAATCAAAAGTGAATTTGTTTAAGATTTAAAGTTAAATCCAGATCAACGGTGTTGGTGATTTGTCTCAACAACTGATATGATCCTCTTACGCAAACTCACAAAAATATGTCTGTGTATAGTTTATTTCATAAAATGCAAAAAGATTTAATGTGTTTTAGCTTAAGATTTTGAAATAAAATCAAAAAGATTTTATTTCATCTTATTTTCGACAACTGATGTTGAAAAGCTGATGTTCAAAATTCCAAATGCTAAACATGATGAATAACAGGATTGGGAGAGTTTGTTAAAATGAGAAATGTTTTTGAAATGACTAAATGGCTCATTAATTTGAAACCAATTTAATTATTTTAAATACAAGTGGTAAACATAAAGTTAAATCTTACTCTTGGGAAGAGATTTGTGTAGATCCCCGAGTCAAAGCTTGTGCAGAGTTAAAGCCAGGTTTCCGATTCAAAACCTGTGAAAATGCTATATCAGATTACAATCCCGGAACAACTTAAGGGGGAGTCTGTTAGCAAAGGGGAGTCTGAAGAGTGAAAGAGCCAGACTCAGATTCTGGAAAATAGCTAATAATGGTGTTTGAAAAGAGAGAGAGTTTGAAGGATGCTTCAGCGTCAAATACTTTGAAAAAGTATGAAGACTGATCAAGAATGAAGATTTGACGTACTGACGTCTCGTACTGAAGACTCCGTCAACATCCAAGG